>NW_020897732.1:2701500-2907383 GCF_003984885.1 Neopelma chrysocephalum | reverse complement strand
CATCAGTCCATCTTTGGCAGGACTCTTTCCAAACATCCATTGCTACATCTCTTCCCTTTTTGTTTTCTAAAGCAGGATATGCCTTTACTGACTGAAAGGTTCTGGCACAACTGTGTAGACATGGAAAGACACACATAAAAAGAAACACTACGGAAAGTCCCAGTATAATGACCACAATAATTTTCTTAACAGTGGAGGAAAGGCCTTTAAAGGGTAGCCAGTTGAAAAAATCATCAAAGGTCAGAGGATCAGATTGTTTGATTTCATGAACTAAGGATTTAAGCTGATTAATCTGGGAGTGGATAGATTGGGAGTGATCGGAGAAGTTGAGGCAGCAGAGGCCTTCAAACTCCTGACACCCATGGCCATTTACTAGGAGGAGAAAATCTATTGCAGCACGATTTTGTAACAAAGCTTTCTTATTGGTTTGAGTATCTTGTAAGAGATCGTCAAGAGCAGCACTGGTAGCATTGGCTTCTTTTGCTAGCCAACATCCCATTCTGGTAAGGAGAGTTAAAGCTTTTGTGGAGCTGACAATTGGAAGTATACCACTTAGGATGTTTGCAGTGTCTGACCAGAAATGCATGTTGGAGTTGCACTCTGCTGTGAATTCATGCAAGGACTGCAATTTTGCTAAAGGATGTTCTTCATCTGGAGGTGGGGGTGCTGCAGCCACAGGGACCTGCACTGCTTTAGGTGAAGAGAGGGGTTTTGGTTGTGATGGATAGAAGTTAAGAGGTGGGTATAAACCTTGGAATTGCCTGCGGACTCTATGATGTGAGAAGGGTGAGGTTCTTTGGAGATTACTGTTTCTTTTTGCACGATTGTTGGGAGGCTTTACAGGTAAAGATTTCATAAGGGTAGCTGGATTGTACAGTGCTAATTTTCCAAATGTGCATGGGCCTCCAGCAGCTAATCTAGGAATCATATTCCAGACTCTAAGTCCACAAATTAAAAAGACTCCTTTTGGAAGAATAACTGAATTTGGGGTAGCATGTATCTGGTAAGGGACCTCTTCCTTGCACCAGAAACTAAAATTTGAATAAGGTCCATAAGAGGTGACATTAATTAATTCAGAGGAGGCCACATGTTTGTTGTGAATGAAGTAAAAACAGAGAGGAGATATAATACTTCCCAAGATTTCTAATTCCTCAGGTCTCTGCCACTGATAGCTAAATGTCTGTCTGTCATGTGAAGTTTTTGCTGGTCGTGTGAGACAGTCTAAGAATGGATTTTTAAACTGATCATGGTCATCACACCAGGGGATATATTGATTTCTAAAATCACCCCATTCTCTGGGTGTCCAGGGGATTCCTACGAGACAGGTTTTAAAAGGGTGAGAGGGATCTAAGGTAGAGAGACAGATAGAGTCAGTATTCAGTGATTGTGCCAGGTTTAGCCATACATTTTGGCCAGAGAGCATTACCCAATTTGGAATTGTTGGAAGAGATGTAGCAAGGGCTCCTGATGTTAAGTCCTTCTGATTTGCTGATGTTATGTTGACAACGAAAAACAGGATCATTCCGAGGTTGATGCTGATGGGGGATCGCTTCCTGTAGCTGGTGCTGGATCCGTTGGTGCTGGATCTGCTGCTGGTTGAGCTGGAAGGGAGACTTCTTGGTGGATCCTTACTAGTCGGGATGGTAATCATCTTGGACCTGCTCCTGTGAAAACGCAAAATGTACCCTCTTCCCCAAACAATTAGGGAGACAGGACTGAATCATTCCTTGTATTTTACCTTAGCCTCCCCCGTTTTTAATTTTCAGCTCCAAAATGATGTTTAACAGGCGAAACATCCTCATGCAGAAAGGATGTTTCCTCTGTAGGATTAATAGTAATAATTTTTTAAACAGTGAAAACAACTCATGATTGTTTAAATCCTTTAAGTATGCAACTCACAACTCCGACAACATGTAAAAAACCTGTTGAGAAACGAAAAAAAGATTGTATCCAATTGAGATTTCCCAAAAGAGAGTGCAGATCGTTTAGTGTTTTTCTTACGTGAGAGTGGGTTTCCCTTTTTGTCAAACAGGGACCTACATTGCTTAGCCCAATGAAACCCTTTTTTACATTTGGGGCAAAGGCCTGGATGAATGATTTTTTGAGAATTGGGGGTTTTAACTTCTGGGCAGTTAGCTTTTATATGACCTGGATGTTTGCAATTATGGCATATAATTTTGGAGTGGTCTAAGGCTGCTGCTAAGACTTGGGTCATTTTTTCTGCCATTTGCTGAGTAGCTTCAGCAATTTGATTACCCAGTTGTGTGTTAGCTTCAGCTAACTGGCTGGTCATAGACACTTGGGCTTGGACCAAACTATTTGCCAATTTATCAGTAGGGCTAATGTCTTTACAAGCTTTTACCATGTCCATAGGAGAAGGGTCACGAAGGTTTCTAAGTATTTGCTGGCACTGTGCATTTGAATTGGAGATAGCTAGCTTCAAGAACAAGGCATCTTGTGCTTCTTTCCCATTAATTTGTTTTTCTATAGATTCCTTTAAGCGTTCTGCGAAATCAATAAAAGATTCATCAGGTTTTTGAATTATATTATGGAAAGGTGGAGCAGTTTGAGAGGCATCAGCTACGGATTGTAGAGCTTGGAATGCCATATTTCTAGTGGCAATTAAGTCTTGTTTGGGAATATTTGCCTGATCTGTATTTGCAGAATAAGGACCATCACCAAAAAGCATTTGTATGGTGGTTTGTATAGGTCTACGGGAGGTAGGACTGGTTTCGTGAGCATATTTTCTAATTAAAGCTTTCCATTCATCTAAAAACAAGGTAATTTGTACCTTACTTAATAAGGCTCTCATTATATCTTTTATATCATTTGGAGTGAGTATAAAGGTAGAAAACAAGGATGACAGAATTCCCATTGCATAGGCAGAGTTTAAACCATAAGTAGTCACTGCTTCTTTTGCATCTTTTATAATGGGTATGGCTAAGGGGTCCCAAACAGGGGGTCCGTTGGGGGTGTAGAATACTGGAAATGCCTGCATTAAAGTTAAACCATTAGCATGATTAGCAATACTATTAATACCATTATAATTACTGACATGGTTGGTTCCTGTGGAAGAAAGAAAAGGGTTAGTTGGAGAAACAGAATTGTTAAAATCATTTGGCATATTTGAAAATGGATTATTGGGAGAATCATTAAAGTTGTTTGATGAGTCTGGTTCTGCTGCGTCAGTTGCAGCCAGTTGTACGCTGTAAGAAGTCTGATGTCTGTTCGTGCAGTTGTTCTGAAGCTGTTGGTTTGCCTGCCTGTCGCAGCACGCTGTAGAAGGTGGCTGCGAAGAGTTAAAGCTGCAAGGTCGATGTTTGTCTATCGCGGGTGCCGTGCATCTGCAGGGCTGGGGGGTAGGTGACGTCATCTCGTCCCGCTCGGCATCCGTAGGGAACGTGGAAATTCCGGCCGCTACTCCGGCGTGGGTGGAGGCTGGAAGGTCTCTTTTGTTTGAGCACGCTGGGATGGTGGCTGGAGGCTGTTGCTGCCCTGCCGGGGGCTGCCGGGCCGACGAAATAAAGTTCTGTGTCTCTGGATAAATACTTAAAGCGCAGTTGTTAGTCGGGTGAGGAAGCCCCGGGTGCGGGAACGGCAGGACGGGCTCTCCCGGTGCCAGAGGAGGAGGAGGGGGGTTGCGGGCAGGGACCTCGTTAGAGCTGGCTGCGAGCGGCTTTTCTTTCCCTCCCTCCACCGGCGGCTGCAGCAGAGGAGCCCGGGCCGGGGGTGCCGCTCTGGATCCGATCTGCGCAGGAGACTGAGGCTGGCCAATTCCAAAGCCTCCTGCCGTATCGGGGACCGGCTCGGCGGCCCCGCCATGTGCTGACCGCGATGGGGGGGGTGGAGGGGGAACGCCAGCCCAGGGGTGCCGGTTGGAATTTCTGTGTCCTTCTTCCCCCGCCTCCCTCGACAAATGTATTCTCCCCGCCTCTGTCGCACTCACGAGGGAAGCCGCGTTGTTTCCGCGTTGGGGCTCAGCATCTTTTTGTTGTATTTCGAGAATTGCTAAGATATGGGTCCACGCGATGTTAGCATGTACTGCTGCTTCATCATTGGAATTTGCAGCCATCCAGATCTGTCTACCTAACAAGTCCCAATCTTTGGTAGTGAGGCAAAACGGAAGTTTGAAAGCATTTTTTGCCATAACTTTTGAAAGGCATTTTAAGGCTCTTCTGTTAGTAGATTTGCCGTTATAAGTCAATAAATTTTTCAGATACTTATAGTTCTCTCTTTCAGTCTTAGTAAGGTATATACCCATGTTTGTTAGATTTTTTTTTTTTTTTTTTTTTTTTTTAAGGGAATTTTCCGGGTCTGCTTCTTACCTGAATGCCTCAGGAAGATTGAAGTATTCGAAACAGGCTGCTCTCTTGCGGTGATGTAGCCTGCCAATACTTTTACGCTTAGACGCCGGTCCACCGCTGGACACAGGAATCGCCCCTTCCTGTGCTTTGAAGCTGACTAAATCTTCATAGAAGAGCTAAAACAGCCGTTGCCTCACCGGGGCACCATTTAACGGTGGATGTTTGAGAAGGGGAGATCCTTCAGGCCTCGTTTTAGTCCATAACCTGGAAGGAGTATGCCCTTCCACCCTCCCCCCGCCACGTGGCCCTGGGACCCCAAGACGGAGCACTCACCAGACCACCAGGGGAGAGAGGACGAAAGAGAGGGTTTAATTGTGGGAGGGGGCTTATATAGCCCTTGGGGACCAATCACAGGTGAGGGGTCACAATCAAGGTGAGGGGTTTACAGCCAATAAGGGAGGGGTTAACAAGGGACCAATGGGAACACCTTGGGACATCTTCCCAGGACACTCTGGCCCGAGAGATAAGGGATTTACAGTGGAGGTATAGGGGAAAACGTAGTGGCTCTGTAAAGAGCCCTCTTAACATGAGTTTAGACAACATTAAAAACTTCTGCTTCATCAGTCCATCTTTGGCAGGACTCTTTCCAAACATCCATTGCTACAGTATATTGGTTGGTTTGAAGTAATTCCCAAGAAAATTGTTAAGATCAGGGTATTTTTAGTGGAGAATTCCTGTTGCTGGGAGGAGAAAAGTAACTGATGTTCCCATCACTGCCCCACTTGATTCCTGAAGAACATGGTTCTGAGGAGGGCAAACATATTCTGATTCTGGCTGAAAAAAGAATAAAATTCTCTAGGATATGTCTGTGGCTGCATACCAGCTGTTATTTATATACAACAGTTAATTCACATGACAGTCTATCTGCATGTAGGAGGCAGGAGCCAAAAGTACCTCTCTGGTTAAGGTAAAGCAGTAAAGTGTGACCCTCAGTGGAGCACCGAATACCTCATCGGCCGTTTAGATGATAAGTGTTTGCAGCATTTGTTCATCAGTGTTACAACATTAATAAAAGTAATTATTTTTATGTGTTGTGTTCCAAAACTGTGGCCCGTGTAACTCCTGTGGCAGTGGACTGCATCCTGGCTTCCAACTATTAAGTTGCATTAAGTGATGGGAGTTGCATTCTGCAGCGTAATGTTAAACCTGGAAGGGATTGCAGTAGCGAGCAGAGGTGAAACACAGGCCAGTCACCAGGAAAAGGTTACATGATTGCAAATGATGTGGGTTTCCTCGGGAAAGAAGTCGCCCACCCGTGGAAGCACGAAAAAAGTAAAAATGTATCTCTTCTTTGATTACCTCTGTCTAAAAAGACAGTTTGCAGAGGGGCACCCACACCTTGACTGGTCCCTGGTACCAGAAGCTCTGTACCCTGGGTTTAAAATGACAGGGTGGTTTTATTTGTTAGTATTTATATGGTGGTTGTGCTATATGCCACTGGTATAGACTTGAGGTAGCTGCAATTACTGAGATTGTTTCTATTATATGGTAATTCTGTGGTTGAAAACAGTAGCAGAGTCCATGGGCTTTCCCTGAGTGTTTTATACGGCCACTGTCAAACCTTACTTTAACTTAAATTTGCTGAAGATTTTCTGTGGTGGTGTTTAGGTAGTAAGGAAGCGGATCCTCAGTGTTTTGTAAATAGATGTATAGTGCTGCTTGCTGTGCTTACAGTAGAGTAACATAGTAATTTTGTGGTTTCACTGCCAGAATTTCATAGATGACTGTCATTTTGTAGCAGTTAGGTGGTTTCTTTCTGTGCTAGTGTAGCAGATGATCAACTCTTCATAAAGAGACAAGAAAGGGGACAAAGTAATTCCTAAACTGAGAGAATCAAAGTATATGTGTGCATATGAATTTACAGTCTGGCAGTTGGTATCAAGCTGACACTGAAATCTACTTCACCACCTTTGTGCTGTTATGGAAAAAAGCATATCTGGTGGAAGATTATTCAAAATATTTGAATTAAGTTTATGGTTTTCATACTTACAGAAAAACCAGCATTTCTCATCCTGCAAGAATGTGTGTGTCTGCTGTATGCAGCAGTTGCTTCAGGAGAACACCTTGAAGCCTCTGAGAACTGAGTTGTCAGCCCTTCCCAGATTACCTCCAGCTTTGTCATGGTTTCCAGGTTGTGATTAGCAATAAGTGATCTGCACGGTGTGCACTTGTGGTGTCCCTGTGCAGTTGTAGTGAGGCAGCCCAATACTCACCGTGCCAGGAGTGAGTAACTTCAAAATTTGGCTTCTGTGTTCTGGCTTGGTATTCTGGTTGAAGAGACAGGTCGAGAATGGAAAAAATACTTATGGAAAATAATCCACATAATAGTAAGGTTTTCCTCTCTCTAAAATTTTGAGCTGAAAACATACAGATAACAGACCTGCAGGTAACTGCTGTTAGTTTTGGGTGCAGTGTCTTTGATTAAGATTCATAAATCTCCAAAAATTAATTATGGATTAACACTGCTGTCAATACTAAATCTATGGGTGTGGAATTAATTATTAATATGACAGGCTGTGTTTGAAGGTTGGTCTGTGTAGCATGTATAAATTTTTCTGTTCCTTTGCTTTTATTCCAAAAGAGGCTTTGTGTCTGAAACATGATACATTTTGTCTGCAGGTTGTGTTTCCGGGCAATGAACAAGCAAATGATAAGAGATGTTTGAGAAGTCCACCTTGTCCAGGGCAAGTGGAGTCAGCAAAATCGATCATGTTTAATGAAACCCAGTTTGCATGGTGGCACGCTAATGGTTTGCTATTTGTGTGGCTGGATGGACTGATGCAGCCTCTGGCACAATCTCTGTGTGAGTGTTAAAGGAGTACAGCTTGGGCAGGGGGCAGCTGGCCTTAGAAATGTAGGTGCATTTTCCAAACCTTGCTGGTCAAGGGCTGTGCAAGTTTGGAGTTGATGTAGTTCTGCTTATGGCTTCCTTGCAATTAATGTAATGATTAAAAACTGGCAAGAAAGTAAGAGGGATTTGAGAGGGCAAGACAGCCGCACCTGAGTGGCTTAACATTGATGGCAAGAGATGATGGATTGCACCAAAAGGCAGCCAACAGACAGGCAGTTGACATGAAATATGCTTATCAAATATTGACCTAGTGTTAAATGTAGAAAATTATTATAGAAATGATGTATCAAGTAACTATTTATCAAAAGGAGGTAATTGTGCATCTTGTAACTTTGATTTGATCTAGTTGTAGCCAGAGATGTTTCTGACTTTTTTTGTTGACTTTTGACTGTCAGTGTAATCTTTTTGTGCTTTGATTTTTTTTTTTGATATCGTAAGCATTTTACCTCTTATCTTCTTATATGAATAAGTGTGTGTAAGTAATGGGCAGGTATATTTTTTTAAAAATAATTTTTAATGTGATGTAAATGAGCACAGTAAGCAAGAATATGAATTAGGAAATCATGGATTTGCTGGGGTTGTTCAGTGTCATGTTCAGTCCCTACAGGTCTCTATGATAGTTCAGTTTGATGTTCTGCATATCATGAGCTTGTTGTGGTGTTCCTAGACCTCATATTTTCTAATTTAAATAAGTAAATTAACAATTTTCCTGCTGAATAAAAAAGATTTTGGAAGAAGTCTCTTGAGACACTTTCCCCCTTCCTCTCACCAAATGCTGTGGGAGATGAAGTTTTGTGGGGTTTGTGATGGTACATGGAACAATACTTCAATTGTTCATTTAAAAAGTGCAGTGTGCTAATATTTGTGAAAAGAAATTGTAATCTGCTCTTTGATAGCATTTGAAGGCAGTTGATGATAAGAGACCAGATCTCAAGGAAAGTTGGCAGTGTAAGCAAAGGTAACAGGTGTCAAATGACCATATTCTCACTTAAATTGTACATGGGAGGCTTAGGCCACCCAGAGCTTAAAGCTCCCTCTCTTTGGTAGGTCTGACATTCATCAGCAGGGAAGTGTGAGAGGGGCAGGTTGTAGTCGCAGGGAATCTGTGTGTGAAGCTTGCTTTTTGTTATTATTTTTATTTTTTTATTTATTTTTATTTTTTTTTTATTATTTCCCCCCTCCCTGCCTTACTGCCAGCTAATGGGGACTTCTCAGATTATTTGCCTAAAGGTCAGCTCTGAGGCAGCAGGTTGTCTTTCAGGCACACAACTTCAGCTTTGATGTATTTTATGTTCTGTAGAGCAAACAGTTTCATAGCTGCTTGTGACTGTGTCACTGGGGCATCTTTTATAGATCCTAATGCACAGGGGTGGGTCAGTATGAAAATATGCTGATTTTACTTGGGCTTTGTACTGGTCTTGGTACACTCCCTCCTCAAGCCTGACCACTATGTTTTGGCCACAGGCTTAACTAGATCCTCCTCAGTGCCTTTGAAGAGACCCCTTTGGAATTTTAATGGAAACACTCAAACAGCAATAGTGGCTAAATTTAGCATAAAACAGATATAGAAGTTTGGGTTTTTTTTAATTTCATTTTGATACATATGTAAATCTTGAGCCTTTTTTAAGTACAAGGAAATCTTACATGCTGTTTTCAGAATGTGCAGGAATCCACTCAACCCCAAAAAGGCCCAAAAGAGAACCAAAATGCCAAAAACTTCCTCTCACCCCTGCTGTTCAGTTGGCTATCAATTTACTTCTAGCTGACACTGCCAAGATGATGTTTCTGGGCTCTGCATTTTGTATTGGCTGGGTGGTATTTCAGTGTTTTACCTGAGGTCAGCCAGGTTCCCTAGGGCTGCTGGCAATTTTCTCAAGCTGACTCTTGACCTCTTTGCTCCTTTTGGGCTCCCAAAAGCATCAGTGAAACCCAGCTGATGGGTAACGTCATTCTGCTGCGGCTTGGTGGAGGTTGTGAACAGCAGTGGAGAGATGCTAATTTGAGGAAGATAAGTACTGAAATGGGTCACAGTGGCTTAATATTTAGAAAGCTGTTGTGTGATCCTGCAGGTTTGGGGGTCGGTGCTGGAAATGCAAGGCTATAGGAATTAATTCCCTCCGATCATTATGGAAAACTTACTTTTAACCTCTTCTCTACAACTCCCTCTGTGTTTTCAGTCAAATCAATGTTTTCCTGTCATTGTCCTCATCTATAAAGACAGGCTACTCTTGCACATTGCAAGAGAAGTTGCAGGGTGAAGGTAGGAAGGACCCTTTGGGGTGAGAGTGGCGGTAGCTGTGGAGGTCCCTTGCACAGTGACTTGGCTGTACGGCAACGCTGTGCCTGAGGGGAGCTGTGACTTGCAAGACAGGGAGCTGCACAAGCCCTGCCATGCCATTGCTGCAGCCCCTCTCTGCCAGGTCTTGCCTGTGTTCAGCCATCCGTGGAAGGAGGGAGGAGGCTTGTCTTAGGGAGGCCCTAGAGCCACACTGAGGCTGTACCCCTGTGGTTTGAGCAAGCAGTCTAAATGCTTTTGAGATTATTCAAGGCTAATAAAGAGGATGACTGAATTCTGTAGTGCTTACAAAGAGGGGCTTGAGAAGTGGACAGCGTGCAAGCCCTTCAGCTTTGAAGGTGCTTTCAGTAGAGGGTGTGTGTGGTACTGCTGAGGCTGGCTGGTGTGAGCAGCACCTACCTTCAGCTGGACGGGATACATTGTTGCTTTCAGTTTGGCATTATGTGGTTTCTCAGCCTTTCAGTGTTACTTAAGGGTGATCAAAGTGAAGTGTGTGTTTGTGGAAGAGTGGCTTGAGAGTGATTTTCCCTTTGAGCAAACCCACCATTCAGCTGCTGTGAGCAATTCCTGTAGCTCTGAGGGGAGGACTGTGGAGGAGCCTGTGAAAGCGCTCAGCACGTTTGGAGAACGGTTCCTGGAGGCAATCTGGGGTTTAGGGAGTTGCCAGCCTTTCTTCTCCTGGGCGATAGCCTTCCACCAGTGGAAAACCATCTGATTCTCATAGCTTTTTACACTTTAACTTAGGTTATAACAGTCACAGATGTTTTAGTTCTGTTATAAAAACACCACTGGAAGTAACACTTTCTCAGTTGTACCAGACTATGACATCGTTTGGTTGTGGCACGTTTAATCTGGTAAAATAAGATGGAGTAAATGGGGGAGAAATGCTGGTGATGTTAGTTATACAGAATATGGTTCATGTAGCTTTAAAACAATTTCCTGGTTCTTCAAAGGAAAACAAACCTTTTCATCCAAATATAAGTTGAATGGATAAAACATGCAACAATGCTGAACCAATGCTTATGTATATTGAAAATAAAGTGGAATTCTTCGAACATCAATCCAGAGTATAGCACAGATGTTCTCACTCAGAAATATTTTCTGACCAGTAAGAAAATAAAAAGGGAAGCAAAAAGTATTAAAAAATTCTGCAAGATACTTCAGGGCATCTGTGCTTTATTTTTTTCCTTCCTTTTTAATATACATTATATATTTTCTTTGTTTCTTTGAGGTCATTTTCCTGCAATGCTCAGCAAGTCTGCTGCTGAAAAATGGATAAAAAACCACCAAAAACCAAACTGCCTTTGAGCTAAGTTACATAATCCAGTGGTGCTGTTTAGAAAACTGAGAAAGTAAAAAAGAAAACAGCAGCAGAGACATACATAATACTTGTTGAAATGACCAATATTACTAGTGAAAGAGAAATGACTCAAATTTTAAGTTGGGGAAAAATAATTTTAAACTAACAGCAAATATTGAGGCCTTTTTGTTTTTTGAGATAATCAGATTAGTTTTACTTGTTTCAATACCTCAGCAATGTCATTTTTTTTCCTATGAAAATAACCTTAGTCATTTTCTCCAATTGGTCCCAGATATTGGTTAAATCGGAAATAATTTTCTATTTTGTTGCGGTATTTGCTTTTGTTCTTTTTTTTTGGTCAGGTAGCAGTTACTTGATGGCAACTTATTTTCTGCTTCAGTTTCTTATGGTAAAGTGGTACACATTAATTACCTATTTAATCCCAAACAAAAGGAGAAATTTATTCCTACCAAAAACTGTTGGGCTGGATTCCACATGCTACATCTCAGGGCTGAGGTCTCCAGTGGGGGGAAGAGTGACAAAGACCAAGTGGGTTTCTGTGTGATCTGCCCAGGAGCAGATGAGCATCACGTGGTGCTGGGCCCTGGGATGCTGCTGTGTTCCTGCCAGGGCCCATTTTCTGGTGCTGGAGAAGTTGGCTGGTGTCGTCTCCTGGATTGTTGTGTCTACAACTTGGCAGGACTTCTATAAAACAGGACTGGCAGAAGGGAAATGGCTGTGGGGAGAAGGATGGTCTTCTGCAGGGGTGGAAAAAAGGTTGGGATGCCCTTGGAGTTTGGTGAAAGGAGGTACTTTTGGGGTAATGATAGATGGATGTGACTCCTGGTGCCTTTTCTTTCATATGAGAGGGAAATGGGAGTTTGCATGGAAGCAAGACAATAATGCAGTAAATTACGTACTGACAAATACAAAGAGCCAAAGATGAGAAGAAACTGGTTAACCTGGTGGCCCAGAAGTAAGTGGTCCATTTAGCAAGAGGATGAAAAATTGACCTCAGTGGCACTATGAATGTCACCCAAAAGGCTTTTTTTAAAAAAAGAAACCTGTGGAATTTATTATAGGAAGCTTCTCTCTTTGTGCAGTAAGCTTAGTGAAAGTAGTGTATCTCTGATTTGGTAGGGAAAATAAGACTGCTTTGGAAAGGCAATGTCACATTTTTGGCCATACTTTCCACATTCTCTCATGCTCAGCCTGCTGCTGATGCAGCAAAATTATGAATCCTTTGCAGGAGGAGCAAGCTGGTATATCATTAGCAGTTTTCTTTTTAAGTGGCCACATTTATAGGATTTTTGTTCTCGGTATGCATGTCTTTACAAACTCAGAATGGCAATTTAAAATGTTTCTGGTGTTGATGTTGTATTACTAGAAAAAAAAAGTTACGTGGGTATAAAATGTGTTAAATGGAGATAGAACTTCTGGGAGTGCCGGTATGTTTGTGTGTGCACCCACTTAGGTGTTTTTATTTGTTTGAAGAAATGTAGCTACACTTACTAAATGAAACAGTAGCTTCACCTTACCCCATCTTTTTTGCATGTGCTTTCAAAGTTGTTGAGTTACTCTATCTTCCCCCTAGGCAAAGGCTACATAATGTTTTTTCTTCTCTGTTGAATGTCAGAAGCAGTATCCTGCTTGTGAGAAACTCTCAGCAATAGACCTCTTTGCACAGATAATGAGAAGAAAAACTTTGTTCCAAGTTCTCGGAGTCCTTCTGAACAGGAGGGAGCAGAATTCAATAAATATTGGAAAAAGTATTTCTAGGGGTGCTGGAGCGTCTCTGAGACCATGTAGCCTGAAAGTTTTGTTACTATAACAACTTAAATGACAGCTAAAAAAAAAAAAGGAATAAATTGGAAGCTTCAGAACCTTTAACTTCTTTAATAAACCGCTAAGTGAAATAAGAAAGCTTGACTTAATTTGGTCTCTCCAAGAACCTGTTGTACCAAACGTTATTTGCATTTTTTTAAGTGTGCATTTGTTTGTGCTGTCAGTTTTTTCCCCTCTGCTTTCCTGTGAAGACTCCTTGCCTGCAGCTGCGAGCACTGGGAGAGCGGCCAGCTACCAAGTACCAAAAGAAGAAGAATTTAGGCAGCAGGGCTGTGGTGGCCAGCCATTCCTGGTGAATGAGCCTCCTGCCTCGGCACTGTGCGCAGCCTGGGAAGATAAAGAGGGAAGGGATTTTATGCACCTTTAATTTGTCTCTGTCTTGGCTGCTGGAAGACTGCTATCCTCAAGTGTTAGGCTTTGCTAACAGTTAAAAAAATATTGTGCAATTGTAATAAGTTAACCGGTTGGAGAGTAGTCATCTCCATACACCTCACTTGCTCTGCTGGATGTTTCTGGCTTTTATGGTAGAGATGAGTGATGGGTAAGAGGGGCACTGCTGCTGCTTTAGGAGGGAGATGAGGGAAGGTAGCCCAGCAATGGCTGTGGCTTTGCTGGACTGGGAAGGCCCACTTTGAGGGCTCCTGCAAGGTGCATGTGAGGGGGCTCAGTGAGAGGCAGCAGTTCAGGTTTGGATCAAGGTGAGGGTGTGTCCTGAGTTAACTGGTAAAGGCTGACAAAGCTGCTTCTGGTGTGGCACTGTGCGTCCAACATGGCTGGGGATGGGGGAAAGGAGAAGACCTTGCACAAGAGACTCCTCTATCCTCACTCAGTTAAACTGAGAGTCCTGTCTGCTGGGCATGGTGATCATTGTTGCAATTTTTTTTTCTGTCATTAAGAATACTAATTTGAGAAGATAGGTTTGATGGTTTTTGCTCTCACTGAGTTTTTTTAATAGCAACTTTAATTGGTCTTTCAAGGTTTTTCTTCTTTTCGAGTTTTTCTTCAAATGAAAAATAGCACAAATAATTGTGGCCTTTAATAATTCTGGAAAATTTGAAGTCTGAACTAAAAAAAATCAAGAAAAAGCAGACTGACTGAAGTAAGCAGAGCTTTTAAATTTGGAATACTCTATTAGTGTAGGCTCTGTGTTGTAAAATGACCAGTGATTGTGGTTTTAAATGTCTATAACTGTGTATGCAAAATATTTGTATGTTTAAGTGCTGGCATTTGAAGAGAAAACCTTCTGTATTTTCTAGACTTAACTAAGCTGATCTTAAAAGAAAATGTTATGCTCTGTGTGTAAAACAATGTATTTAACTTGTGGTTATGTTAGGCAATGGAGTAGCCTCTTCACCCTGTGCCCAGCAATCACTCAAGAACACAATGCTTTGGTAAACTAAACCAGATGTTAATATGTGTGAAATGTTACTGTAATCAGTGTCTTATAAATCTCTCCTTTATTTGTATAGTTGTTTGAAGTAAATTCCTGATGACCCTTTTGTTGCTTTGGTGTTTCCATAAAATAGCTGTTGTTAGCTTGAAGCCCCCTGCTAAACTGGAAACCATAGATAATGAGTATCCTGTATTGTATCTTCTGGGGTTTGTAAAATATTTAGCTGAAAAGGCTCCTGGTCCTCACCCTGTCTCTGTGGAGGTGAGAAGTTTCTTTTGCTTGTGAAATTCCCTAGCTGAGGAATGAAAGCAGCAGCAAAGGGGAGCTAGCTAGTAGGAAAAGCTAATTTGTGCTGAATTAAATATTCTTTTGATATTTGAATGTGAAGTAATTAGCTTGGATATACTGCTCTTTACCTTTTAGGATCTGGAAAAGTCCAAACAAGCTGCTGAAGGGAACTGTACCCTAAATCTACCTGGAATTGTTTTTTTTGCAATCGTACATTTCAAACTGAGACTAAGTTTGCTTTTTGTAGTGGTATTTTCCAGTGGCCAGTGACTTGTGGGAGAACTGCAGAGCTAAGTGGTAGAAGAAGTGTTTGGGCAATGGTCTATTGTCTTCCTGTGGGCTGTACAGGATGATCAGATAGATCCATGTAGGTGTCCCCCTTTTAAAAATACTGTCAAGGCAGGCCTGTAATTGCTTATAAATGCATGCTACTCTTCTGACTTAAAAGAAATTTCAATATTTACCATAGCTGTCTACTATACTTGAGTCTGATTAGTCTGAAATAGTCTATTTTGTTCTAAAATGTCTCCATTTCATAATTCAGCACTTGCTTGGTCTCATAGCAGAACAAAATGAGAAGAGGTTTTTTTTTCCTTTGTTTTATGTGAAAATTGATGGACTATTTTGAATCTCTAAATCATAATAGCTAATTTTGTAAAATGTATGTCTTGTCTTCATGGAATCATGGAATGGTTTGTGTTGGAAGGGACCTTAAAGATCACCTAGTTCCATCCCTGCTGTCGTGGGCAGGGACAGCTTCCACTAGACCAGGTTGCTCAAAGCTGCATCCAGCCTGGCCTTGAACACTTCCGGGGATGGGGCACCAGTAGCTTCTCTGGGCAACAGAGAAGTTGCAGATTTTGTGGGTTTTAGGGGTGGTCTGTGTTTCCTTTTATGAGACCATGTATTATGTCTGTGATTATGCAGTGTGTAAAGACTGTGCTCTAACTCTAGCAGCCTTCACAAGATGCTTCTGATTCAGTGTGCCAGTGTTTTGTTGCCTTCTGAAAGGCTTATTTTCCAAAGATTGATGGATGCCAGAGACATTGTGAATAGAGAGAATTAAGATACAATGAATCCACATTTTTTCTTGATCACTTTTGGGAATTAAAGTTGTGTGTGATACTGACATAAAAAAAATAGTTTTTCTGTAATTAATTAGTGCTTTAGAAGCATGTTGCTTTAAATCCAGAATTTTCCTGTCACTTTTTTCAAAAAGTGCATTGTTCCTTCTGAACTTAAGTGTGGAGTGTAATAGTTCACTTTGTGTTTTGTGTTACTCTTCAGTGTAAGCTAGAAGCTGAGATAGGAAGCAGAGATCTGAACTCAGTTTATAATAAACAGCCCTTTGCAGCATGCCTTTCACCTGATGCACTGTTTGGGAAGCCAGCCTTTGGGGAAGACCACGTGGCTCTGGATTTGTACACTGTGCCTAGATGCAATAAATAAGAGGGTCGGTTCTTTGCAATTGCAAATTGCGCATTTCTCAGCATGAACAGCAAATGGGAGTCAGCCTGGTGCTGCTCACGTGCTCGCTTTGCAGTGACGGAGGGGCTGTAAAATCAAACACTGAGCTCAAAGATGTCAAGGTTTATCTGTTTTAACTTTGTGGTTCCCCTCTCCCTCTCTCTAAATAAGTAGGCCTACAAATCCCACAAGATATGTAAAAGCAAAGCTGTGGAGTCCTCCCCCTCCCCCTGCCTCTTGCATCTTTATATATAGTTTTCTCTGCAGACCAGACAGTCACACCTGCTACCAACCTCCTTCAGAGAGCAGATTGCAGCCTGGCAATTAAGTGCTTCTAACATATGTTCGTGATACACCAGCAGCAGGGCAAGGCTTTTAGCTTGGATAGGCTCTGCTGGTTTGGGAATGTTGTTAAATGGACAAGGGGGAAACAAAATATCAGTAATTTTGGAAAAAAAAAGTAAAGTAAATATGCAGAAGTCAAAAGTGAACTAATAAAATTTGCCACTTCAGGTTTTTTTAAAGCATGGATTTTAATACGTATTATGCCTGGTATAGAACTCCACTAATAAAACTTTCCCCTTTGTGTTGTTATTTACACTGTTTTGTTGGGCACTGAAGTGGACTTGAATTTCCACATCTGTGTCCAGACTGGCTGCCGCTGGGCTGCACTTGCTGTGCCATACAGGCACCGGCTCTCTTACTGCGAGGCGAGCGGGGGTTCCGATCTGCCACGTGGTTGGGCTGCCATGGTGTGTTGCTCTCTAGCAGATGAATAGTTTTTATAACTTGCTTTCATTGTAGAATGAACTACTTCAAATTGGCTTTATTTTTAATGTGGAGATAAGTTTATGCATAGAGGTTGTACAAGTTGTTAGAAAAGACCAAACATTTTGTGTCAATACACAGTTAAAAGATTCACTAAACTAATTCAGAAACTGGTGTGTCTTGAGAGGAGTTTAATGTGACTTCAGTTATATATTGTAAAAAATTGTGAGGCACTTCTTTGTGACAACTATTGCTTACTCCATTTTAACAAGTTTCCTAGTGCACAGGAACCTGAGGTATGGAAAGAGGTACATGTAGATGTGAATAGGAGAGACTATAAATGCTGTGGTTAGGGTTTAAGAAAACAGTTACACTGTCATTTGGTTCCTTTCAGAAACATTGGCTGAATCTTATGTCGAAGTTACAGGAAATATCTGGTTAGTTTTGCTTCACTGATGCTGTGATTTGAGAAGGAAAATGTATGCATCAATGTCCTTCTTTTTCAGGTGTGAAAGAGGGGCACAGAGTAGCAATGGGCTCCTTTTCGTCACTGCCTTCCCAACTCAGCCCTGTGTTAACTGGGAAGTGTGTAGGTTTATTCCAAATACAGATGATGGAGTATGGGATTGCTCACCTGGGAGCAGCATCATGTATTCCCGTGGCTCATTCTCTGCAAAGGACCTCATTAACTGAATTTCACAACAGCACAGTGTTAATTGCAGCAAGTGAATACTGGCATAAAGTCCTTCTGTGGTTTTTCTCTGCATCTTTCTTTTACCTTAGGAAAGAGAAAAGTACTTTGCTGTACTGGTCGTCTGTGCTGCAGCAAAGCTGTGATGCACCCATCAGTTATTACAGTGTGCAACAACCAAAGTAGGTGCAAGGAGCTGGCTCTTCAGCACCTACTCCACAGGGTAATTTCCTTCTTTGCTTTCCTCCCTTCACCCTTCAGAAACCAAATCCGCAAACAAATGTCATAGCATGAGTTGGGCAAGTATGGAATTATCCCCACAGAGTGCATGGAGAAGGGAAGCACAGGAGGTTGGTGGCTGATCCAGGACCACACAAGCAGTTCAGAACCAAGCTGGAAATAAAGTGCTGACCTGCTGACTCCTTAGCTGCCAGACTATCTTTCCCCTCTAGTAAGGATGTGGTAAAATTTTGCTGTATTTAATCCTTCACCTTGCTTTTAGCTCAGCTTCTGTATGAAAAAACACACCATGCTTCACCAAACTGAAAAGAGAATAGCTTGTGGTAAATGGCTGTTGAAACGAAAGTCTCTTCCTCTTAGGAAAGTGTGGAGTCTGTCATATTAAACTACTTAATAATGTCTGTTTTTTATGTAATTTTTTTTCAACATGCTCATACTGTGATTGAAACTTTTATATAGTGATCTGTACCTGGCAGTGGGGATGTTGATCCCAGTATTGTTTACATGTTTATAACTTAGAATGAAAGTAAAGGAAATGCTTATGTTTGACATCAGTATAGCTATCCAAAGAGATTTATGAGTAGTGATTTTTTTTTTAAACTGACACATTGAAGCCAGAAGGAGATCTGTTAGTGATGTATTTGGTTTAAATACAAGAAATTTAGAGAATGGGGAATATTTATCCATGATAGTGGAATTTAAATCTGTTTTTTAGTTTTTTTCCTCATTAAAATGTTGTAATACTCTTGTAATACAGACGTGTTGTAAATAAGGTGGTTATGGCCAAAAAATCTGAGGTAGTCAGTAAATGCTGTAATAGCGTTCAGCTGATGCTGTTGAGCAAGAATTATCTTCATGCTTATGCATTCATTTTAGATTGATGGGGTTAATTGCCTGGGTCTCAACCTTGCTTGTAGATTACTGTGCTACAGAGGCTGATTTAAAAGGAACTCAGTCTACCAAAACTTTTTAATCCCTTCTACATGCAGTGCTGAAGAAAGCATGTTTCTCTTTGTAGATGCAAGCTTTCATGATTGTAATGTCATATTCAGGATCTCTATATTAGGAATAAGGAAGTGTGCAGGGCTGCAGTAGGACCAGAGGGAGCAAAGAGGGGAGTGCTTGCTATAGTACTTATTAAATAATAATAATAATAATAATAATAAGCCCTGAACTTTGTGATTTTGCAAATTACAATTCCACCCCAGACCTGTTTCTTTAGAATGATTGGTTTGACTTTGGCAAATGGTGATGTATTCTTTTGTATTTTAAAAAACATGCTACAGCATAACTGCCGTTTATTATTACTGCTTTTGTTGAAGCCTTCAGGTTTTGTTAACAGCTGTCATAGTCATCGTGTTATCTACAGCATTTTGCAAAAATGCAGCTGATGGACTATTCAAATGGAGGCATTTACAAAATAATTTTAGATGACATAACCGTTGTTCATCTTTTACCTCTAGAATTTGTATTTTCAAGTGACTCTGTGTGCCTTTGATATACATGCTGTTATTAGGCAGTGCAGAAAACTGGATAGCCTGAGAGATTTAAACAAAATCTTGTGGCACATATCTCTAATGTGCGTATCTACATGCATTATTTTGTGTCTCTTCCTTGCTTTGGCATATCCCTCTTATTCTAGACAGCTCTCTCTAGTAGAAAGCCCCTGAGGAAAAAAAAACACAACTGCTTGTATTTAGCTTGAACCATCCTGAAGGTAACAGTGCTGATGCTTTCCTTCCTTTCTGCCTTTGGAAACCACCATTCCTGACCTGTTCAATGGCATCTCTGTTCCTGGCTTTTACATAAAAATTAATTCTGTTCTACTATTTTCTAGCCTCTGTTGTTTTTTTCTGGTGTTGTTTTTTATTCTTGCAATTGACTGTTGCACGACAACAATGTCCCCTTTCCTTGTATGTGCTGTACTCACATCAAAGGTGCTGGTTTAGAAGGTTTCCTGTCCTCGTGCATTACTGAGTTATATGATGATGCTATGGAAAGAAATAACGATACTATGGAAAATAGGGCTATACATAATTTTTGGGGGTTTTTTAGGCTGTCCTCTGTTTGTCTTTTAGGCTGTCTTTGAACTTACTTTTTGCTGTCTTAAACTCAGGCTATTCCCTATACCAGAACAGTAATCAGGGAATTCTATATGGTCCTATAAAACTTGCATCCTGATTAGATGAGCTGTTCCTTAAGGCATGCAATAGCAAAACAAAAAGGGTGGCTGGTGTGCAGGAATGATCACAGCAGCACACCCTTGGTCCAGACTCTCTCCTGCTCTTCTGTTCTGCACTGTTCTCATACGCCTGAACTCGCCATGTGAGGAGGATGCAGATGGACAGATTTTTAAGCTACCAGCAATACTGTCATGGGAATCCTGCAAATGCTACTGAGTCAGGACTTTTAACAAAAAGTTGAGTTTTATTGAAAGCAATTGAATTGTGATGCATGGTGATGAATGAGTATGTGGTGGTAGGGCTCTGCTGGTTCAGATGTTGCTTTTTCTGTTTGCCCGGTACTTTGTAAGTGAGATATGTTTCCAAATGCAGATTGTTCTTAATGAGTTAAAGGGATATTACTGTGTCTATTTTATCCCAGGCTGCATTTATATTGAATTTGTACACCATTAAATAACTTAAAAATAATGTGTATTTTTTAACATTTAGTGAAGCTTTTTTCATGTAAACATTTACTAATGTTAAGAGGATGTATAGTCAGCATTTCATCAACAACAGAAACAGAAAATGTTTTGGATGAGCTTATTGCCAAGCAAGCTGGATATAGAAATCAATATTAGAAAAAAACCCACCAAATGAGCAATATGAAGGAGGGGGAATAATTTAGTTAAAAATGTAAATGGATAATTGTCTGTATTATACGACTATATACTTTTCATTGAAGTACAAAGCCTATAAAATCAGATATGTTCATTGATTTACAGATTACTCAAACATGACTGTAATCTGAGTGAACTGAACTTGTTTCCTAAGAGAAAGTAGCATATCCTGAGGATCAGAAACGCTGAAGGACACTTTTTGAATCTTATGTTTCCAGATGGAAAGGGAAATGTTCTCTTTTTTTCTCCCTCTCCTTTTTTTTCCTCCTCTGGAATTGATTGTAGCTGTAGAACTAACAAGGGCAGACTGTGCTTTCACAAACCAAGCATGCTTCTGTACAATTGTGCTATTTGCTTGCTGCTTTATCAGTCCAGGGCAAGCCATTCAATCTATCTTTTTACAGCACCTCCCTTCTATTGCACTTGCACGGAGCATGGGCATGGTTGTTAACATTTACCTGAAATGTGTACAAAAGAATAAATAAGAGTCATCCCAACTGCACTGGCCACTGAAATACCTTATCTGCATTTCTGTTTTAAAAAGCTTATTCACATTTTCCCGCATATCTCATCTACAAAGTGTAAAAACTTTGCAAACATCGGATAGTTTGCATGTGTATGAATGAATGGGGAAAATAACCTGCTGTGTGTCTGGAATTTGATATTTACCTATGAAATATGGAAGGTAGAGCATCTGAAAAAAACCAATTATCTCGATCCATCTCTTGCTGTACTCTGTGAGAATGCCATGCTTGGGAAATATAAACCCACTTTTGAGTCTTGGGAAGAGCATATACAGTACCAGTCCCCTCAGGCTGATGGTTGCTTTGTTCTGGTGTGTTATGTGATTAGTGTTACATTTGGGTAGAAGAACCTGGAAATCTGTGTCCAGGCAGAGGGATCTGCCGGTACAACTACTTGTTGAATTCTGGAGCTAAAATCTTAACGATACACATATAGCATTATATGACCTGCTGTTTTTTCAGGTAGCAGCCTCACAGTTGGATACATGTTGTGTCATGAAATCTCCACAGTGCAGAGCATGAGCAGGGGTGGCCTTGTTCCCAAGTGTGACCCTGTACAGTTCCTGGCTCTGATCAAGGCTGGTGCTTTGGGTATGACTGGATCACTGGGGATTACTGGTGCACGGAGACAGCAGGCAGTGGGGGTGGGAAAGAGAGACAGAAGGATGTTATTTGTATTAGGCTGTTACATGGACTGTTCATGCTCATAATCCTGCTCTTTCGAAGTGGTGAATGTCACTGGTGTCACTTGCTTGGGTCACTCTGCAGTAGTACCTGTGGAGGGAATTGCTACATGGGTGATTGTGACATCTAGGCACAGAGGGAACTGCTTTGTTAGCCTGACTTTGTGTCATTACCCTTCCTGAAGTCACCCCATGTGCCTGAGTGACATCCCCTTCTGATTACCTGTCAAAGAGGTTCCCAGAGTTGGCTCTGCTGGGGTTTGAAGGACATCTAATGAAGCTGAAGCTGTTGTGTCTATAGGTAAATGCTCTGTTGAGTGATTTTCTTGCTATTGAGAATGTGCACTATAGTTCCAGTCTGAATATAGAACATCACTTTTCATCCTTGCATTATGTTGAAGCCAGTGTGGTGGTTCTTGGGTTTTCAGGAGTGGATTCTTTTTGATTTTTCTGGTGGCACTTGAGGTCCCCATGAATCAAATTCTTCTTTACCTATGGATAATTGCAGGCTCTGTGATGACATCTGTCCTTCCTGTTCTGGATAAATATTTTGAATTAAATATCATTGACATGAAAAACTGAAGAGGAAAAGGGTAACGTGTAAGAGACTACATTTGATCTTGTAATGGCTTATCTTCAGATGGAGTCTTGCCATCTTTATTTGGGCTCTGGATAATCACAGGATTGAATTTCATTGGATTTCAGTTACAGGAACAGAGTCCATAATTAAGGAGTTAAGTGAATATCCTGAGAGTCAGGTTACTGACATTTTGAGGAGTTACTTAAATGGTTGCTTAATTTTTGTTCAGAGGTTGAACTTTTTGGGGGCTTTATTTATTTTTGATATTTCTCTCATTGTCACTCTCACACTTGCACGCACATACAAAGATTGTTCTGAAACAGAGTTTAGTTGCTGTCTTATCAAGAAAGAATTTGGGTTTTGTTCTCAAAAAACCTCGATGTTTCTAGAATGTGTTTAGAGTGACCCACTGAAATGTGTATGAAAGCTTTCCTGTGACAGAGACCCTGCATGTGGGACCATTTCTCTTCAGTGGTGGCACGTGGAAGTGCTCAGTTATTCAGAAGTCCATCTGTTCCACTGTAACAGTTTAAGTAGAACATGAAGTTTAATTTTGGGGTGATTTGGTGCTACTGGCATCTTATGATGAATAGTATCTCTATGGTCAATGAAATGATGCCAGACACCTAGTGAGTGGTGTGAACTTTCATAGTACAAAATGTAAATCGTTGTGAAAGAAACCAAACCCAGTGTCTCTGCTGGTTAAAGGTGTATCTTTGCAATCAGAAGCCAACAATAAATGGAATAGTGAATCAACAAGGAAGATAACTTGCGTTAGGCAGCTGTTCCTGTTTGTGTGATGGAGTATGTGTGTGGACACTGAGCACAATGCTGTGTTGAAGCTTCAGGCATGTATTGGGAGAATATGTTGAACTTCCACACTCACACTGAGCTGAGAGTGTGTACCAAGGTGTCTGTGAGGAGAAAGAAAAAGGTCACATTTGTTTCAACAAGGAGAATAAAGATGTTGAATTTTTTTCATTGAAAAAGACTCATACGTGGCAGGATTTAGCCATAGAGAGTGTTTGCCGCTATGATATTTAATGTCAGAGTGTGTGAGAGCTGTTGCACATCACCAGATGTGCATGCTGCCATCTCCAAAACCCTTGCCCTTGTTTTTGTTTCATATTTCATACTGAGAATTAAAACCCAGTTTGGAAGAGTTACCCAGGTTGGTCTGTAGAACAGTCAGCTTCTTGTGGATAGTTTAAGACACTTCTGTAGTCTAATTTCTTATATTAAATGCTGTTGCTTTACACAGGGACTCTGCACAAATCTCTATTTGCAGCTCTTATTGATAATACAAATTGATACCCTCAAAGGTTAATCTTCACTTCTCTCACCTCAACTAAGTTTGATGTGTAGAGTTCATGGAGCCCAACTGTTAATCTACAAGGTTGGAGGCTACATAAGTTTAGAGGTAGTGCAGAGAAATAAATGATTTTAAGGTGTGATTCACCTTGTCCTGAAGTAGCCATGTGAAATAGCTCAGTTTTTAGAGTTTGGGATCTGGATGGAGCATGCTACAATTACTTTGGCACACATGTTTCCAGTCTGGACTGTCCAGGTTGCTCAAGTGGGTCCCATCCATTACATATATTGATTTATCACAGGTCCCCTTTTACAGAAGTGTGTGATTTTGCTGAGTGGCTGTTTTGTGTAAAAGTAAGCATTTGTGTGGAAAAAAGCTACCTCCTTGAAAATCTCTGCTGCTAGTTCTTGTCTGGCCGTAGGTTGCACTTTCTTTACTTGGGATAAGAATGTTGATGCCTTGCAGGATGTTGTGAGAGCGGGTCAATCTCTATATGAGATTATATGTACTTATTAACTCACTGCTGAAATACAGACTGTCCTGTACTCTGGGGACTATTTAAATTTATGGAGCTGAGCCATGTTGAGAGAGTCTTCTTTGCATCTGTTCTTGGGAGGAAGGATTGGCACACCCCAGCTCCTCCCACTTAAGGCATTTACTCCTACTCCACCAATAATTTGATGGGTTTTATTTAAGGTCAGCAACTTACGAATCAAAATCTTTAGAAAAATTATACATATATTTTTCTAAATAAGCTCAGATAAACTTTCCAAACCCACAGGTTTAAAAAAAGGAACGTAAGACCCTGTTCATATCTAGAATTTATTTTTCCCCCTTTGATGCTTCCTAGTTGTACAAAACTTCACATTGACTTTGTTACATGCTAGAGGAAATAATTTAAATTGGTTATTTCAACTAAATAGTGTACTGAAATGAAATGTGTTTCAAGATCAGCATCCCTGCTCTTTCTGCAACTTTGAAACCAGATAGCTAAGTGGTGGTCAGGTAGAGGCAAATGGGTTTTGCACATACATATGAGATGTGATGAACAAATATTGGGAACCCTGGAAAAAGTGCAAGAGAAGTGCCAAGGTTGTATAACCACTCCAGTGTAGTGAAAAGTGGTGTCAATCAGATACATAGGTGTGTTGCAGCAAATCTAGAAGTTGTTTGAAAAGGAATCAGAGCAATTGTTCTTTCTACTGTAAACATTTTGTAACTCTAATTAACAGGTATAAGAAGAAAACAGTTATTCTTGCAAGTAGGGGTTGTCATATAGTGTGTTGGGGAAAACAATTTGTATTGTTTTGCAATTTATATAATGTAATTTAAAAAATGAAGTTTTTCTCAGTGGAATGCCCTTACAGATGTAGTCAGTGTCAGGTAACCTAATCTACAGACAACCTGTTAAAAGAAGAGCAGGTCTAAAATGTTGCAGGGAATTACTTGCATTGTTTTGGAGTAAAGTTGAAGTTAACAGCTTGGCAATGTTGGTAAATTTGGCAGTAAAACTTTTTACAGTTCTTTATAAGAGTTTAGTAAGAAAGTATTTCATAGCATGAATACTATCACACACAGACAAGTTGTCACAGTATGTTAAATTCAGAAGTATTAAGAAGTGAAATACTCATTCACAATCTTGAAGTGTAATATTTCCAGTTCAGGATGGACAGGCATCAGGTGTTTTGTACCACTGCTAGTGTTATTCTTGAACTTCTGTAATCGCTATTGTTATAATATTTATTGCTTGCCATTGCTCAGCAAAATACTGAGAATTTTTTCAGGGCTGCAAGCCTATCCCTTCTGCTGAAAGTTTGAACTGCCGGAGCTGTTTTGTGTTGAAGTTACAGAATCTGGAACATGAAATCCTTTGTAATTCCCCTGCTGTGTATCACTGGTTTATTATTACTATTATTATTATTTTTCCAGTGTTTTTCCCAGCAATATTTAAGTATGTGTTTGTCTTTTGGGTTAGCAGATGAAGGGTGTGTGCTGGTGGGCACTGGGGAACGGAGTGGGTTTTTTGAAGCAAATCTGCTCCTCAGTGCAGGTGGGTCCTATGAGCTTTACCAGTTCTTCCTCAATTTCCATTTGGCATTTTCCTGATCTGTCTTGGTGAACACTGATGCTTATACTTGCATGCACTGAAATTCAGGTACAGTATTGTTGGTGCGTTGCGAAGCCAGAGGAGCTGCTTATGTGATAATGACAGCATTAATTTTTGAATTTGGAGCTGCTCTTATCCTTTAAAAAGATGCTTCACAGCTGGGAGATCTTGTTTCTGTGAATCAAAGTGGGAATTTACAGCATTTTATCTCCAGGTAGTGTGAACAAATACCAAGTATCATGAAAAGCAGTTACCATGAAACAGTAAATCTGAATGTGGTGAGTTAGTGGTCAAGTACCAGAGAACCCTTTGGTTCAGCCAAATGTTGAAGGGTGAAAGATGCTTTGCCACCTGCAGTGACCTGTGAAGAAGTTGGGTCAGTGTATTGGGTATTCACGAAAAAAATAAAAGTACATTTAAGGTGCACAAAACTTGCCTGGTCAGGCCTTGCTAGCGTGAAAGTTCACATCAGGTAAATGCTAAAATTTCTAGTTTATACTTACTTCCTTGAAGTTTTTAATTTCTCAGAGTATTCACTTAGACATTTGCACAAATTTGAGGTTCTTGGAACTCTTGCTGTGCCAACGTTGCCAGGCTGATACAAGTGGGCTTTGAACATCTTGAAGTTAATAGTGGTTTGAAATGAAGTATTCAAATTAGCAACTCCCAGCTTTAAAACAGACTGCTCTAAAATCTTTTATGTTCTGCATGGTGGATGTTGAACATAGAATTTTACTGTGAATTATTTAAAATATCTCTGCTCATTAGGTACTGGTATCTGAGTGAAAGAAATAGGGCTATCTACCATTGTAAAAATATATACCAGTATTAGTCAGAAGAAGGAATTCTTTCAGGGAAAATTTATTAGGTGTATCTCTTTCAATTACATTGCATTCAGATGTTGCTTATTTTACTGCAAGTTTAAAAGATTTTTTGGGAAAAACTAGCATGGGGAAGCTCAAAAACTGTTAGGAGGAATTGTGTATTTCATCGAGGAGGTCAGCGTACAGTTGCCTTCTGTGACCTTACAGTTTGGCTTTCTCATTTCCGCCATTTCCTCTTTATTTGGAGTGATCCTCTGCTCTCTCAGCCCTCTAGCCTGGGTTTCAAACCATGATTTAAGAAGATTTATAAGAACTGCCATTGCTTTGTGAAATGGAGCCAGTAGGTAGCTGAGGTGAGGGATTCTCAAAAATTATTTTTTTTTTTTTTAATGGATACCATCACTGACAGTGAAATCAATAACAGGTTTGGATTTTATGCATTTGTCGTCTTAAACATGTTTCTTGTTTTAAGATAAAAAAAATGTTGATTTTTTCACCTGCACTTGGAGGCTATTGCAAGTTGAGATGTTGAGTCTTGTAGAAGTAGCAGTGCTTCCCTCCGTGGTGTGGGGGACATGGGGTGGGAGCTTGTGCATGGCTCTCCCTGCAGGGCTGTGGAGACACTGCTTGCAAAGGGGGCTGAGAATGGGTTGGAGCCAAAATGGAAGAAGGATTTCTTTGGGGTGAGGTAAACAAGTGGTCGCTCTAGGAGAAGCTTTGGAAAATGTCAGCAGTAGCAGGAATGGGGAAGAACCTGATGAGCAAGTAGGTTAGCTCCCAAATGGAGAAGGGTAGGATGTTGTAGCCAGAGGCAAGGAATAATAAGGCCAAGAAGGATAATCATCCTTCCGGTAACGCCTGTACTGAAGAGGGAAGGAGGTTCAGTTATGGCCCTACCAGCAACACTTTGAAGTGGACCAGAAACTTCTATAGCCTTTGGATAAAATTAGTGGGAAAAACAGTTGTGAAAGATTTTTCTTTTTTGCTTTTGCTTAAGAATTCATTGGAGAGGGCTGGGGGAAGGGAGAGAAGTCCATCTGCAAGGAGTAGGACCAAAGAAGCATTTGTGCTGTGTATGAAAAAAGAGACAGGAACCAGGAAGAGAAATGTTTGAAAACTGCAAGTTTATTTGTAATCATGGGAGACCTCAAGGAAAAAAAAGTTGCCTGAATATATACACCAGGGTGAACTTGGAATTAAAGGCAACATGCAGTCAATTTAGGTCCTCCTTGAGCACTGAAGGGGTTACCATGCTGATGCTACCATCACCGGGGGTAACTCAGAAAAACTCCCAACCCAGAGAGCCAACTCCCACTAAGAGAGACTGTCCTTCCTTGCAGCCACCTCTTTGTTTCATTTGGTTCACATTTTAGTAGTGAGGGCATTAATAACACCAAAAGCATGCTGGCAACATCTTTTTGTATTTAAGTACTTGAACACTTACTTCCCCTCCCCTAGTTAATAGGAATGCCTGATATTCACATTCCTCTTTCGGCACAAAGGAAAAACTGGAGCAGCAGGATGCTGGGACTCTTATTTCAAATTGTGCATCTACAGATCCCAGTGAAATCAATGGGAGGAATATGCAGAGGTTTTTCCAAGTGTGAGCTGTGAGTTGTCCATCTTTAATTATTCTAAGAAATGTTGGACCTGGAGTAAAATTTTCTGCTTTTTGTCCATCATTATCTTCTGCCTTTCTGCAGCACAGAAACTAGTAGGTCTTCCCCTGCTCCTATTGTTTATGCTTCTTTATAAATTATTGGCATGTTCTCCAGTTAATTCTTTGATGACAACAAAAAGAAGCTTGTGTCTTGTTTCAGTAGACAGCAATTTCCTTGAGGTGAATATCTCATTGCTTTTGCATTGCTGCGTTGTCTTGGCTTCTATGATCCCTGCTTCTTGCTTTGTAAATTGATTTAAAAATAAAATCATGAAGGACAGAGACAAAGTGTTTTGTTTTATTACAGGCATTATGTTATCTAAATGATACAACTGAGAACAGAAGAAGGACTGGAGGTACTTGCTTTTAGGAAGCAGCAGAAGGGTTAAAAATAGGACCAGTTTAAAGAGTAATATATAGGATGGATATATAATCCAAGGGATGTAGATGTTGGCCCTGTCTGTTTTGGGGAGGAGATGCCTTTATGATGATGATAGCAAACTGATTACAAGCCCTGATTTTGAGTGGTGGTGGTGATTTTTCTGGAGCTGACTTAGCCTGCACCCTTGGATTGGCTGTTGAGCTACTGTAGGATGGGCTGGAGCATGGGTATTAAGCTAGACAGGGGTAGTTAGACACATGAGGAACAGAAAGGCCTGAGCTGGGTGAATCTGCTCATCTCAAATGGAGTCTCTGTGCTGCATTAGAAAGTGGAAGTCCTGCTCTGTTGGAGAGGGACACTTTTTCTTCATGTGTGACCAAACTAATGCACAGACTCTGGAGTGGTAGGGTACATATTGATATCTTTTATCTTTAACTGATATTTCTGAGCTCTGTTTATATGAGCTGAACTCTGTCCCTGACTAAGATACCTGGAGGCAGAGGATGAGGCAGTGCAGAGGATGAGCAACTGCAGAAACCACTCTACCACTGTTTATGCTGCTGCCTGTCAAATTCAACAAGTGACACCAAAAGGTGTCATTGCTGCATCTGTAAATAGGTCTGCTGTGATGTAAAAATCTGCTGTTTTTCCAGGTGGGTGTTACCCATCTTTGCAGCAATGCCTAGTAGTGTGACTGCCCCTCTCAAAAGGGAGAAATGGGGTTTCATTGCATGGTCCCACTGAAATGCCAACACAGCATCTGGAAGGTGGAGCCTCTCCCCATCCTGCCCTCGTACTATGATGCTTTGCCTTCCTTTCAATTCATAAATGCTCAGGCATTTATTATCTTTATGTATTCTTTTGTTTATTTATTAGCAGAGGTATTTAAGTGTGAACAATTACATTCAGTCTCACTAGTTACCTGCAGGGGTTTTCTGCTGCTGATGAAAAATGTCAAGAAGTTGCTACTAAAATATTTTAGTATAAAATCAGCTGTTGTAAAAAGACTTCTCTGGTGTGACTTTTCTTTTTTTCCAATGGAATTGTGAATTTTGTAGTTACCTTAGGTTGGATGGAGATAGCTATTTCAACCACTGAAAAACTTTGAGACACTTTCTAATATTTTAAATATTTTTTTTACTTCAGGAAAAAGAAACAAAAATTGGTAAATCTTTTCCATGGAGTAGTAAGATTTGTTTTACCAAAAGTTTTATTGTATGTTGAGATTTCCAGGTAATTTCAGAAGCCCATTTGAATCCTGGGGGGGCAGGTAATGATAGCATGAAGGTTACCCTTGTGTGTGTTTCATTGCTTCGTTATGGATGCCTTGATTGAAAGTGCTGTGCCTGTGCCAGCAATCCTACTGCACCAGTGGTTTCTATTAACTACTGAGTGACTGACAGATAACTGTATTGCAAAGTAGATGCTTGTAGAGGTTCAAATTCACTGAAGAACTTGGTAAGTGGTGCAATGTCTCCTTTGGGGTCTGTGCACCTGCAGTAGGTCTTTCCTTTGGCAGCAACCCCTCCAGCTTCCCTGGGCATGCTGTGTTGGTTGGTCATGGATCCAGCAGTGCTCCCTTATCTTTTGCCCTGCACCTGACTGCACATCCATCTCCCCTGTCCCTGCTCCAGCATCCCGAGCTGAGCAGGTTGTTGGAAGGCTTTTAAGTGTTGCCACCTGACCTGCATTTGCAGGTGTGTTTGATGTTTGGTGCCCAGAGCAGTGTCTGCTGCTGGGAGTCATAGACAGCACTAAAGAGTTTTAATATTTGTGGCAGGTGGCATTGATGTCCATTTAAAGTTTGTAATGTGTTGGGAGCATCACTTGTGCTTTTGCACTGTTACTGTATCTGTTTATTAAGCATGTCCATGTTGTTAACAGAGAAGATAAACTGTATTTATAAAAATGCCTAATATTGGAAGCTTTTGTAAGTTTATTAAAGGCACAGGATTTAAAGAAAAATTGATTTGTGTTTGATGTTTTGCTTATACTGCAAAATTCTTCTCACTTGAGGTCGTAAAAGTGAGAAATTGCTCCAAATTTTCCAGTAGCAGTATTCTCATCTGATACTGTAACCACAGAAAGCACTGAACATCCTGCCTGTTTCATTAGAACAGAGTTCTCTAGAGTTTTTGAGAGTCAGTTCTTACTATATTTATACAGCATTATGCTAAATGTACTTTGAAATAAAAAGCAGGTATTCCCAAGTCTACTGCTCAAGAACTATTCTTGCAGAGAAAATCTGTTTTTCTCTTGAATCTTCTGACACTTCAGGATATCTGTGAAGTTAAAAAAACTTCTCCAATAGGACAACAACAGCAGGAGGTTAAAGAAAAGCACAACAATGAACGACACGCAAAAGCATACCCAAAATCCCTCCACAAGTATTGCCCATAAACTCTTCCACTCCCTCTGTTCCCACTGTATTAATACTTTTTTCTTTTCCCCCTCAAGTAAAGGAGGCATGTTCTTTCCAGACAAGATGAGCGAGACTTGCCCATAATTTTTCTTTCAGGTTTCAAAAGTATGAACTTCCTTCAGTCTAAATAAATGAAAAAATATAATAATAAGAAAGTACATAATTTACATGGCTAGAAAGTGAATAGTTAGTGTTCTTAATGGAGGAAGGAATATGCAGAAGATGGAAGAGACTGCACAATATATGTGGCTGTCGCAGAGTCCTTTTTGCAGTGCATCGTGGAAGGTTTCTGGCACCGGTTCTGAACACGGTCTGTCTGTGTTTCAGAGTGAGCTTCCTTTCTTAAAGCTCTGCACTGGAGAGAAATGATATGCTGGCAAGTACAAATTTACACTGAGGGACACCAGGAAGGGAAGCCTGAGCCTACTTTAGCGAAATGCACAGCATTGATTCCTGCAGGAAGAATTGATTAATCATAAGCATTTAAAAAAAAAGAGCAGAGCTTGTTTAAAAGGCAAGCGAGTGAAAGCAAAACTGAGTCAGGATGTAGTGCAAGGCCCATAAATGTAACTGTATGACATATGGATGCACCAGATTTTGAATTAAAGGAACAATTTTGTCCTAAAGAAAGCACCTGGGGGAACAGAAGGAAATTGGAAGAACAGACACTTTACTGTCACCCGTCTTTATATTTCCTTTACCCAGCCTTGCTGCCATACTTCAAACTGCATTTGCAGTGAGATGCTTGTGCTCACAGTCCAGCTACTCTGGGTATGGATATTTACAAACAAAATGAGGATGGTTACTTGAAAAGAAAAACTAGTCTGCAGACTACTTTTTAAGGCCAGTCATCTGTAACACCAGGAGCCAAACGTGCAGAGGAACAGTGCCTTGGCCTTGCTGGGTTTCTTGTTGGTTTTGAGTGACTGAACTGAAATCTGAAATACTGCTTAATGCAAAATCAGTTTGGTATAAAATGCGATGTTTTTAGCAGTGAACTCAGATAACTGGGGAAGCTAGTTTGCATTCATTTTGGTTTTTGTCATTTTTGTTGTGATTTCCGTATTACATGATGTAGCAGCTAAATTCTTGGTATGGGGCAGCTTTCTACACTGTGCAGCAGTAACTGCATTTTAATGCACCAAAAGCTATTTGTCCAGCTAACCTTTGTTATTTTAAAGACTCCAATAAATCAGATATTTTTTGGTAAGCATTTTTGGTATGTAATTAGCTTTAAAACTTGTGTACACAGGAAAAGCCACATTAATAATACTCCTAAGGGTTGGAGCAAAGCAAAGTATTTTATTTGCTTTGTCCACAGATTCACTTCCCATCATTGTGAAGTACTTGCCCAGCTTCCTCTGAAATCTTAATTTGATGGAGCCTGTCATTTGCCTCTAGATTTTACTGCTTTCTGACACTTTTTTCTGTTAAAAAAAAAGTCCCTCTACTGATTCAAGCTAGAAACTTCTGTGTTTCTTGGGGGAAAAAATGCATCATTTTCTAGAAGTGGCTGCTATTTCTCGTTGTTATATTTTTATTTAATATTTAAGAAGTTTCAGTATCAATAAGGCAAGTAAGTTACCAGAGCAACTTAGTGTTGTCCTGCAAGAAGTCTTGCAAAATGTATTTTTGGTGGTTTTTTTTTTTTTTTTTTTGGTGTAATGCCTGTTTGCCAGATGGTCAAGGTTTCATGAGAGCCAGTTAGAGTGTTTGAACGGCTTGGTGTGAAGCGACACAGATGCTGGAGCCCTTTGGTATGTACGTGGTGAATCCCAAAAAGCCATTGCAGGTGTGAACAGTTTGGGCAGTGGTGTTGGCAGGAGAGAGAACCCGGGTGGTTGGGGGACACTTTGTCTCTGTGTGATTGCAGAGTGAACTTCCTTAACCCACAGGAGGACTCGCTTCCCCTCTGCATTTCTTACCTTCCAATAATGATATGTAAGGAGCTGGTCCTGGACATGGATTCATGCTATAAGCCTCAACAGTGCCTTTTGTTGGGAATGATTCCTGTTGTTCTCTAATAAACAGCAGGGATGCACTGTGTGGAAATGGCTGCTCAGCAGCAATGTAGCATTTGTGCAGTGTATATTTGTGAGTACATTGAAGACCATTTGTGACTTGATAATCTGTGGTTTCCTGGTTTATGGTGACTGTGGCATATGGGTTTTTTCCTCACTCAGATATAGGTAGCATCCCTGATTTCTGCTACAGTATCTCTTCCTTGGTCTATGTGGTTGTGAACCTTGCTTGGCGGAGGGTTTAGAAAACCTACATAACTTAGATTTTTTTTTTTTATTTCCGCACGGGGGAAAGGGAAGGAAGTCGGGAAGGGTGTTGTTACCCTTTGCCAACCTATAGTGAACTTGTCCACCAAGCCTCCCATCCTCCTTTGTATGTTCATTAATAGCCCTTTGCAAAATAGTGAGGCCTCTGTGCCTCATTGGTTTTGTTTTCCTGAGATGCCAGGGTGCTGGTTCTGGTAAGAGGAATAGCAGATGCCATCCAGCAGACCAAGGGCTGTTGGTACTGTTGGCCAAAGTGCTCATCTGTTGAATTTGAGGCTACCTTGTAGCTGATGAGGCCAATGTGAACCAGTGCTACTGCTGGTGTTGCTTTCCCCACCCTGTTTTCCCCACTGTGCTGCAGAGGCAGAATTTGGGAAGTGCTTACTTGCAGGGCAAGCCAAGTGAGGAGAGAAGAAATAGCAAAAAGAAAGACCCAGGCTGTACTGAGGGATGTAGGGAGAGAGCTTGTGGAGGCCTGGGGACATGACCTTGCTTAATACGCTTGTATTGCCAAGGGCCACCAGTCGGAGCATCCCTGGGGTAAGTCAAGCTGGCTGTGGGTCAGCGTCAGGTGTGTGGAGAGACGTGTTTCCAGTGGAATCTCTGGGTTGATTTGAGCCTTGCTGATGCCCTGCTGTCCTGAGGGGAATGTGCTTCCTAGTCCGGCCTGTCAGGCATCTCTGCCTCCCCACCGTTCCCTCTGGCTTGGGACAACCCTGCTGCTCTCCCACATCCCTACAGTCATCTGTGTAAGGCCAGACTTCTGCAGGTGCTGGGGCATGAATAGATTGCCCCAAGTATGTCAGCATTAGCATTTCATTTTGAAGACTGTACAGGTAAATATTACATTCTTAAGTGTGCCTTGGTTCTCCTTTCTGCTTTCCAAAAGCAACTGGAAAAAAATCTGTATCATGAATTACAAATCTTTTTTAGTCTAGATTTTATTTTTTTGAAAACAACACATTTTCCAGTATTAATTTAACTACAGTGACCAAAACTGTATTTTATCAAAATAAACAGAATCAAAATAAGCAATAAAAATGTACATAAAGAAAACTGAAGAGGTCGGTGGCTCAGATCTTGGCAGTGATGTCTTTTCCAGGGGCAGGCAGTATTGTTGTGCTGGGGAGTAAATCATATATGACCTCCAGTTGTTTCTGTCCTGCATGTCGTAGCTGACCAAAACTTCTGGTACTAATATTACACTGAAATTCCTTAATTCGTTCTTTCCTTGAAGTCATGTGCAATATGTCTGAAAGTTTTATTTTAGTTATTCTCTGATATAAACCAAATCTGCTCTCATGTGGTAAAGGAGGGAGTCATATAAACTAATGAGCTAGCTGTTATATAGACATATTATGCATTATGACACACTTTCACTATTTATGCATATGTGCCAACAGTGTATCACAGCACAGTACCTGCTTTATAGCAAAATGACAATTTTCCTTTTTACTCATCCCATGAGTTAGGAATCAACTGTCTTTATGAACTTTATTTACTTTGCTTCCCGGGTGCTTCTTGTGTTCTTTTAGTTAAAATTTTTACAAATGTTTGTTAACACTGACCCATTGTAAAGCCATATAATGCAAAAATTTCACTAGAATAAAACATGATGCTCTTATGCCAAGTTAAAATGTTTTCTGAGGGTAAGCAAGGAAAAACAATGCAGATGTGCTATATATATGTCTTGGCAGAAGACAAAGGCTTTTTACAGTGTATCTACCATCACAGCTCGAGCTTGGCAATACATTCCTGTAGCATATGCATATGGCTTTTCAGGCAAACAGTAAACAGAGTTTAATGTGGCTTTCAGCACAGACTGAATCTCTCTGGAGTTGGGGACGCTTTCGCCTGACTTCAGTGCCATTTGAGCCAGACCAATTATGTGGTTGCACGTTTGTCTTGGCCTTTCAGGGTAGTCCCTTTGGATTTAGTCTGTAATCAAAAGAGAATGTCAGAAACAGAAGTCTCAAGTAACCTTTCCCTTTTGCCTGTAAGACTGAAACAAGAGAAACTTATGTAGGCAGAAACAGTTTAAACTAAATACAAGGTAATTGCACAAAACTCTATGCTTATTATTCCACTGTTTCCAGGCTGCACTGTGAAAATTTGAGCTGTGAGTTGTAGTCCAAAGACAAACTATATTTTCCAGAGTTTGGCTGAAATAATGAGGTTTTTCTTTTAAAGGATACAGATCTGTTAGTAACAACAAATTCTGGATTTTTCCCCCTCCCCTTTTTTTTCCACCACTTTTTCACATAACTGTGCTTAGGGCTGCTTCTGCACATCTTCAAAAGATTCATGAACATCACCCACTGAACTGCATCCTGTGCCCTCCCTCCTGCTTGCCTTAGCTAACCCATGTCTCATCCATATAATTTAGACTTTTAAGGCTTCTTGTTGTGGGACAAAGCCCCAGAATCCTCTGAAGGGATTTGTGTAATTTTCCCCAAAATTGTTTTGCTGCTGGTTAGAGTATACTGATGTTTATTTCTGGCCTGAAGCCCCCTTTTATTATCTTTTTTTTTTTTGCTTCAGAGGCAGCCAGGAGAGCATAGCAGAGGGAGGCAAAGGGGAAGAGCCCTTCTCCCATGCAATGCAAGCACTGTAACAGGCACAATTACAACCCCATCAGTGAAGTGGAAAGTGTTTCTCATTTCATTGAACTTACACCAATAGGCTGTGGATACACCTGTTCCAGAATTAATAGTAGCTAACTTAGCCTTGACAGCTTACGGACACCTCCTACTTGTGGAACACTCCTGTCCACAGTCTTCTCTAGAAATAATAAAGTGAGTTGTAGGAAATTCAGTCAGTTACATCATTATAATGTCAACTAGATCAACTATGAGCTGTAAGTTTTCCAAGGCAGATAGTCCATCTTTGGCAAAGCAGGGCTCTGGTTCCCACTGAAATCTCTGGCTGCTGTGGTAATATCAGGAATAAGCTGGGGTGGAGGAAGAGGAGGAGATCTGGCCGAGCTTCTTCTCTGCGTCACTGCACCATCCATGTGCTGCTCACCTGCGGTTCTGCTGCCAACAACTCTGGAGTGAACTGGGTGTGCTCTGCACACCCCACCCAGCTCTGCTTCCATTCAGCATTTTCAATAACTACCTGTAGCCTCACCTGTTTTGATGCACATAAAAAAGGTGTCTAATGTTTGAGGTTTGAAAATCCTACAGGAAAAATAACTTTTTTTTTACCCATTTGAAAGATCATGGTGGCGTGAATCAAAAATACAGGCACCTTTTCAATTGTGACCAAGGTCCAGACTTTGCATCCTGAATATCTCTCTACATAGTAATCTATGCAGATGTAATTATTCATGGAACTATTTCTGATATCTGTCATTGGTATATTTTAATTGTTCCAATGTCATAATTGTCTTCTGAGCATGAAAGTTTAAGCACAATTTACTTTTTCTGTTTGTTTGGTATTTGGAAGTGTAGCTGTTTTGAAAGCGTGCCCTTTTTCCTGTGAACCTTGAAAGAGGCATGTAGCTTATCAAAGGCCATGTGCCTTTGAAAATTTCAAGGAAGTCTTATTTTTAAATTTTTTTTAATTTGTTTAAAAAAATCAGTTATCTCAAAAAGACTGATGTAAAATTAAAGATTTTTTTTATATTTACAGTGTATGAGGTTTTAAATTATCACTTTAAATATCAGTATATAAGTTCAAGTTGATTTGTTTAATTTAGAAGATATTTTTCTGAATTAACAGCGTAAATATGTCTGCTTTTATTCTTACTTTACAGAACAATGCATAGAACAGCTTGAATATGTTCTGTTGTATTGTGCAACGAGGTTGTACTTCTCATAGGAAGCATGAAATTCAAGAGAATATGTACTTTTTCCTCCCTGTCTTTATAGTTTAGGAGATGGTTTGGCTATCACAGTATTATGTTTGATCTCATTCGATGGGGATAATCTAAACAGAATGTTTTATACAAGCTTGAGAGGTCTAAGAGTTTTGAGTCCAAGACAGTTTCAATTATCTTTTTTTTTTCCCAAACAACCATGGTTTCAAATAATAGAACTAACTAGGGAATGCATTTTGTGTTGTATGAAAATAAGTACGGTTTTATTTTTTTTTCAACATTTTAATGAAAGGGACAGCTTATGTGAAAAATACTTCCTAAAATGCTTGTGAGGGCTGTTTCAGGCAGAGAGCCTCCATGGGGCAGTCTCCATGCTTAGCTGGGAGTAGGGAGGTCCAGCAGTGAGGCCACACCCTGCAGAGCTCTTCACCATTCTGCAGCTTTTTCAACCTGGGTGTCAGATGTCTTAATCACTGACATTGAAGTGTCTTCTAGAAAATCTTTTTGTCAAAGCAAAGCTTTGATGTTTTTGCTTCAAGTTTGTTTTTCACAAAGCTTGCATTTACGAAAACTTTCTCCTAAGGGTGAGGATGATTCCTACTGTCTCTAAGCTGGCTAAAATATTTCCCTTTTTTCAAATGGCAAAATTTTAGTTCAGTGCCAATTTTTTTGTTGTACTTTGTCTTCCTAGAAGAAAGGGATGTGCATTCCTGGTGTAACAGCCTGCAGCCTGTGTAGAAGAACAGAGTGAAATTAAATCAGCCTTTTAGAAAATAAGAAGAGTAGAAGGTGTGTGAGTCATCCAGCATAATAAAATGTTGCTAGGGCTACATTTTACTGTTTGATGCAAACCTCCTGATGATAGCCACTCTTGTGAACTTGGAACAGAAGTTTGGCCTAGCTGAGGGTGTTACTGTGAGTCGGTGTCTGATTCACAACAGCTGGGAGAGTGTAATCCCTCCCTGTGTGCACAGCGTGTCCCTGTGTGCCTGTGTCCCCCCACCTACCTTGTACCCATGGGATCTCTTGCATCTACTCGTATAAACATTCTGGGGTTTAAATTGAGGACTAAATGAATAGGTTTCTTGCCTCTTCCTTTTCTTCATCAGTGATAAAAATAAGAATGCACCAAAACTTTGATCCCCCCCTTTAGGTTTAAAGGCTGTGAATTGGAAACGTTGCCTAGTTGGAAGACAGCGAAGGCCCCCGGATAAAGTGCTTGCAACCGGTAGATCTTGCTCTGTGTCTTAACCAATGAAAGTTCATGACCTCTCCCTATCTGACCAGCTCACTATATATAGACCAGGATCTTCCCTGGGAATTCTCGTAGCAGCCTCTCTGGTGCAGCTGTGGAGCAGCTCAGTGCCCAGGTGACGATGTAGGTCCTGTGTGTGACTGATTTGTGTGTTCAGTTGTTTGTCCCACCTGTGCCGGGGCTTTGGTCTGTGCGTGGCTGTGAGTTACTTGTCTCTAGGATAAAGCACGAAAAACAGCTGTTACACTTTCTGCCAAGCTGAGGAATTCTCCACTAGAAAGCAAGGCACCCTGTTCCTGGAAAATGAAAACAAAGTACATTTCAGGCCCTTGAAAATTATTTTATTTTACTTAATATTTTCAGTTGTGTAAGCATATATAATTGTTCATCTGTATCAAAAATAGAGCACATAGAGCATGACAGAAATCCGAGAATTCATATACAATAGTCTTCTGTGGTAGATTTCTTCTTCAAGAGCAATATTCTTGGCTTTAAGAACTGGAGAGTGGGTTTCATATACAGGTGTGGGTGTGTATATGTGAGTGTATATATATGTACACACAGGATTGTTATTTTAATGCTTGCAAGCTTCTATCAGTCCAGATATCTCACTATGTAAAATAATATGAGGGATGTTTTGAGAATATACTTTTTTCTTCAAGTTATTGGAACTTTTATGGTATTGTTAACAGTGCTGTTACTATTACCGTAGAAGAGAAGAGACAAAACAAAGACCTGTTGGTTGCTAGGGGAAAACTTGCAAAGTTAAATTAATTTATTTGAAGTGGTTTTTTTTTGCAAAAATACATGGAAGGAGCCTTGTGGTTAGATGAAATGGTTTAAAATTTTGGTTAGCTTGATGCAGTACTGTCTGGGAAGCCGTAAGTGTATGCTATCTAAACCATATGCTAAACAGTCAAAAAGGTGCCATATATTAATCTCTTTCTATTCATCACAGTATTTTCTTTTTGCTCTACTATGTTGTAGAACAACAAGCAGATTTTTCTCTTTAGTGAAGTTTACAACACTATTTCCGTGTACCTACCAACAGCCTTGGTTATACATTGATCATTCATAGCTAGCAAGAGATACCAGTGCCTTCTGTCTGCATTTTGGTGGGGAACCCATTGGAGAGGTCCCAGGTGAATAATATAAACAGGTTTTCAAAAAAAAAAAGAAAAAAAAAGAAAAAAGAAAGTAGTTTCTAAGAACCTGATTTTTTCCTTGTTTTTTTACAGCTTACTTTCAAGTATGCTGTGTGTGTTTTACAGGACTTAATTACAGAAAATGAAAGTTGGAGTACTTTAAGAAATACTACTTTTCTGTGAACAGATGAGCTGCACCTAAATGAAAAACAAGTTTTTTTCTAATTATTTTTGTTTTTTAATCAATCCTGTGTGAAACTTATTTTTGTCATTAGTTATGAATAATTCTTATATTCTGTGTATGTTTGTGTGCTTACAGACAATATAATTATGCTGTTACATTGATACATTTTCAATAAAGTCAGTTTCTCAAAGCACATAAAGAACTAGAAACTGGAGGTTTCAAACTCAGGTTTGACTAAGTAGAGGATACTCTCTAATTTGTCTAGCAGAAGAAAAGAAAGATAATTACTTGGGTTTTACAGGGCTTGAAGGTATAATTCTAGGTGGAATATTATGGCACATTTGAGTATATTTCTAACATTGTCCTTGTGCATGCAATTGCGGTAATTTCTCTGTATCTTCTGTTAAAGTTTACTTTGTTACAAAGATGGGAATTTCTAGTTTAAACCACAGTATGATATATGACTGAAAACACTAAAGTATCATATCACTCTTGTATTAATCAAAACTTCTGGAGATGCAAGTTGCAGTACCCTGAGCTCGAAAAATTAAACAGTTTTATCAATTTCCCGTATGATATACTCACAACTCAGCTGAAAAGACTTGAACATTTGCCTCTTGTTCAAAATAGGGCCTGGCATTGCTTCACTGATTTCAATGGTTATTTTTTGTTGCTTTCTTTTCTGGTCAAGAAGACTAGCTGGTTTTGCTTCTCTTGTAATAAAATCTTGTGCTTTAACTCTGACAAGTGCAGACACGCTGTTAGAGATTTAAGTGATTTTGAAAGATGTGTAATGGGTTAGAGTTCAGTGTACTGCTGTTAGCTGCTCCCTATCGCTGGAGGTGACAAGGGAGCAGATAACTAAGGGAGTAAGAGGAGGTTTTTAGTGCTGATCCCCATCTCCCTGCATTAGTGGATTCATTTTCAGGGCTTAGCTGGCAAGCTTTGCTTATGTTGATGGGCGCTAATGCAGTTAGGTCTGTGAGGGCATTGCAGTGTCTAGTTGGAAGGAATTCTGCTGTGGTAAATGAAAAGGGCACACTCTTAAAGAAGTTTTTTCCAGTAGCTGTCAGCTGTGTTTAACATCTTGGAATGTTAGATCTGTTTTCTGCTGCTGGCCAGGTATGGAAGTGATGGTGAGTCAGAAGCAAATGTAGACAGTAGAGGAGTGGGTTTTGAGAAGCCAGAGGAAGAGGGGAGGTTGTGGTGCACCAGGCAGCTGCAGTTGGCAGGTGATTTTTTTATATTTATACCAAATTCTGGAATGGGAAATGGGATTGAGGGAGGAGTTTGAAAATGAAGAGAGTCCTCTTTAAGTAATGAGTAAGGTGAGGGCTCAGGACAAGGAGTTTTCCTGTGTTACAGTTTTCCCATTATGAGCTCTCTTGACTACTCTAGAGTGTGGCAGTGGGATTCTGTGGTGTGTGGGTTTTTTGTTTGTTTGTTTGGTTTGGTTTTTTTTGTTTGGGTTTTTTTTTGGATTAAACTGGGGCTAGCCTCAAGCTTAGACCAGACCTGATCTTAGTTATTGAATAGAAAAAGAGAATTATTGCAGATTTGTGAGGAGGAACTGTTACTGATGATCTCTGAACAAGACATGAATGTAAATTAAAATAGCAGGAAAGGTAAAATGTGGAGTTGGTAGTAGTTACCATTAATTTTGCCTTTATTTTTCTGCTGAGGTCTGCAGCCAGCTGTGGTGTTAATTGCTTTTTATTTTAAACATGGTAATACCCTGCAGTATGGTCAGTAGGAGTATAGCCACAGTAAACCTAAATTTACCTTAGGGTCAATTTAAAAAAAAAAAACAAACCAAAAAGTATTTCTCTTTAGAGGTAGTGAATACATTTGAACACAAAACAAACAATTCAGACTACTGTTTTTAGAAGTTTAGTTTTAAGGTACTTCCCCTCCTTCACACTAATGTGAAGTGCTCCTTTGCAGTTCCTGCCCTGGATTAGCAGCAATCAGAATCTAGAATTCAAAGAAAAAGGCAGATCTGTTTTATTTAACCTTATAAAACAAGCATGAGTATAGTGGTTGAATTTATATAGAGATTTTTCTTAAAGTTACAGAAAACTGCTGGGCATGTTTAGAAATGAGTGACTACACACTTAAATCAGTGCCACTAGAAGGTATTGAAATTACACTCCTTCAAAAAGATTGGGCAGTTTGGAAAAGTAATAGTGAAATATTGTTGCTACAATTGTTCCCACGAGATGAAAATAAGGCCTGCTTTGGTTAAAGTATCTTAAAGTATTTAAGATACCATTAACATGATACCATGATTATTTCCACACTTCTTTTGCAGATACCTACTGGAAAAGAGTTTTCCTTGGTGGATTTGACCTGTAGGCATCTGCCTGTATGTGCACAGGAGTGTGTTAAACACAGATACTGTTCCATGGGTGTCTGATCCTTATGGGTGAGATGGTGGAGTGGTGGTGAGCAGAGGTCATCTGGCCTCATGTCAGCCTACTTGGGCCATGTAGAAAGCTTTTTGCATGAGCTACAATGTGCACATAGGAGGGGAGAACAAAGAAAGAGAATATACTTATAGTCTTGGGAACAGGTTTATAGGGCACAGTGGAAACTCCTAAACCTTTCAGTCCCCTGTTCGCTATTAGCAGGATTTTCCTACAATACGGATCAGTAGAAATGCTCTGTGTATCTATTCTGGGTCGTAGGACACTGTATTGATCTGTAGGTGTTTTCTAGCATATATTCGTTTGTCACTTTATTTATGCCTTGTACCAGCTTGATCCGACAGCCGTAGGTGATGCAGCACTGCTCCCCTAAACCAGACAGGAGATTACTGGGTAGGCTGCAGGCAGTGCCCAAGCACTGCCTGTGTGTGCTGTGGTGCAGGGAGTGTAGGGGAGGTCTTTCCATATCCACCCTGCTTACAGCAACTGCAGAGGAGGCAGGGAGATCTTGTGGGTGTCCCTGTGCAGAGAAGAGTAAAGCATCTGGGGTGCTAAAACTATAAATCCTGTCAAAAACGTGAGATATCATAGCTGACCTAAATCAAGATAAACTTTTCAGTGATTCACATAACTTGTGCATTCCTTTCACATGGTTCACCAAAGCTGTTTATATTACAAAATCCTACCCACCAACCCTTGACTTTGAAGCTCCCAGAGGAATAATGCAGCCATCAGGACAGAGAGTGGTATTTCATATTTTTTCTTACCTTCATAGTTATCATGGGTCAGAAGTGTGAGGCACTGTATGTAATAATGTTTTTGCAACTCTATCTCTGTATTAATCATTGTTTAGAGTTCACATACTAGTCAGTTAATTGCCTATGCCCACTTGGGAGCATATATCAAAACTTGTGGTTTCTGTCTTTCATGGCACTTGTTATTAATGGCCCCCAAATGAAAATCTGATTTCAAGTATATTTCTGAAATAAATTAGGCTCTTCATCTCATGCTGAATGTCACTTGGGTAGACAACTGTATTTCTACTCTCTTAAATAGTTCCTTGGAACATTTTGCAAGACTCACTTTTTGTTTAATCAGCATTGATCAATGATACAGATGTCGGTCTACAACATACATGTCTGTAGGCACAGGCATACCTATATGGTTGGATATTCCAGTAAAATCTATTATTCTGGTCTAAATCTAGTACTTTATTTGGAGAACTTTTGTGGTGGCTGAAAAAAACAATAAACCGCTTAAATCCAAGCAATGCTGTAATGATAGGTGGAGGTAAAAAGCTCTTGAAAGAAACAGAAAACACTTTAATCAAATTCACTTCTGGTTCAATTGTCGAGCTGTGATCCAGAGATGTTCTGCATTTCTTCAGCATTGTTGCCCAAATTCTAAATCCCCGCATATAAGATTGTACACCGTTATACCCAGTACATTTCACTACATATCCATGAGATATGGATTTGATTACTGTAATTCATATCTGTCATCTGGAGTTAATACTAATAATTACAAATTGCAATCAAGGAACTATTTTGTTGCATTATTTGTTGCATTTAAATGCAGATAATGAAGTAAACTCTGAAGTAAGCAAAATGATCTGAAAAGGGCACATTTATCTTACCTTACTTGTGGAGTTATCACAGTTGAAGTTTGTGGCAGTGCTTTGATAGATGTCCAATTTTCTTATATCGAAATAAATCACATGTAAAAGTTTTATTTTGCAGTTTGGGCAGGACAGTGTTATTCAGTGCTCACAGCATGGATATGATGGAGTTTAGAGACACAATGTCATCCCACTCAATATGTTTTTCTCAAATATTTAATTTTTTCCGCTTAGCAAACAGAACATAATTGTTCACAGCATAAACAGTCAGTAGGCAGGGTGAAAGTGTGTTAATCTTTCATAGCCAGATGTAAGGCTTTATTCTTCATTTATTAATTCTCAAATTTGGTTGCCACATGCCATTCTAGTGGCAGCACAAAATAACTTTTCCTTTTTTTGTGGGTGTCTGACTCGATGCTAATAGCAGAGTTCAGGTGTTGGCCAGGTGCTAAGGAGCTGGACCTGCCCTTTGGTGGTGGCACCTCCTAGTGGTTACAGAGCTGTGTGCTGTGAAATGTCATAAGGTCAGTTTTGACAATGGGCAATGTTTTCAGTGCAATATTTTTGGAATAGGCTGCCAGGAGATGTGAAACGCAGCCATAACCCCAGGAGCTGGGGGTGTTGATCAACAATTGGCTGAACATGAGCCAGCAGTGTGCCCAGGTGGCCAAAAAGGCAAATGGCATCCTGGTTTGTACCAGTAATCATGTGGCCAGCAGGGGCAGTGATTGTCTCCCTGTACTCAGCACTGGTGTGGCTGCGCCTTGAATCTGAGGATCAATTTTGGGCCCTTCACTTCAAGAAAGACATTCAGGTGCTGGAGAGTGTCCAGATAAGGGCAATGGAGCTGGGGAAGGATCTGGAGCATGTCTTATGAGGGGTGGCTGAGTTAGCTGGGGTTGTTTAGCCTGGAAAAAAGGACTTTCAGGGGAGACCTTATTGCTCTCTACACCTACCTGAAAGGAGAGTGTAGCCAGGTGGGGGTCAATCTCTTCTGCCAGGTAACAAGGGATGGGATGAGAAGAAATGGCCTCAAGTTGTTTTAGATTGGATCTTAGGAAAAGTTTCTTCACTGAAAGGGTTATCAAGCATGGGAACAGGCTGCCCAGAGGAGTGTTTGAGTCACCATCCCTGGAGGTATTTAAAAGGCGTGTAGGTATTTTACTTAGGGACATGGTTTTGTGGAGAACTTGGCAATGTTGGATTAATTTAACGGTTGGAGTTGATGATTTTAGAGGTCTTTTCCAGCCTAAGCAATTCTATGATTCTATGCCTAATCCTGCGCTAGGGAAGGAGGAGCCCCATTCAGTGCCACAGGCTGGGGCTGGTGCCAGTGAGTGGGCAGGAGCCAATCCTGCACCCTGGCAGCAGGCACTGTCCTGCACTGGGCCAGCAGGGCATGCCCAGGAGATGAGGGAGGTGATCCCTTCCTTCCGCTTAGCATGGTCCATGTCCAAATCTGGAATGTCTTGAGGTCTGTTCCAATCTGAATTATTCCTTGACATTAAGTTTTTGGGGCATATAGAGAGTCTGTGCTATTTAATAGGTAATGAAAATATTCAGTCCATAGTAAAGTTGATTTAAATTAATTAGTGATGTGATTTCTCATGGATCGGTATAGATTGCTTCCCGGTAAAGTGGATGAGTTAAAAGAATAAATAAAAATTCCAGACTTTTGTGATGCATTAATAGGAAGAACTTACATATCCTATCCTAGGGTAGGAAAAAAGGAAGTTTAGCTCTAGACTAGATCACAGACTATTTTCCTTACAGATTTAGGAAATCACCATTCCTTTTCAGAAGAGCAAGAGATTCATTTATATATATATGAAAGTTTATGCAAACTGTGTAGTAGCTAATGGCCAAGGTAAATTTAACTTTTTTAATAGCAACCTTTTGACAATGAAAGCAAGATCTGGTAGTTCCTTGATGCTTTGTTTTGTACTCCAGTAGTAATGCAGCACAACTCAATATGTAGTAGTGTTCCAGTGGTTTACTGACCATGTTATTTCAATTTTTAGTGGGTTTTAGGAGACATTTAATTGCCGAAGTGGACAACTACTTGGCTCATTTTTTTTGGCTATCAGACTTCTACGCTGAGGACTGACAGTGATAGTATAATGTGATCAATTTTTAAGTAAATCACTGTTATTGTTGAAACTGGACATACCAGATGCATGCAAAACCTAACATTACTTTTTTTACTTCAGAAACATCCTTTCCAACATGTCAGTATCTGTTGTGAGTGTTTGCCATATGAGTGGTATTTGCCATATGTTCAGATTTTTTCTTGGATGGCTTTCTCATAAGCTAAAGCCCTTTTAGTGAGGCTGGGAAAGCACTGCTGAGTGTAAAAGTGGAACAAGATGCTTCAGTGATCAGACTTGTATGTTTTTCTCTTTTTCATAACTGGTTCATGTCAGATCAGTTTATACCTCTTGGTTGAAGGCATTGTGTATACTCTTGTATATTTGAAAAAACAGAATCCTTGACCAAACCCTCTCATAACGGCATGATTTGTAACCTTCCTGGGTGTGTATTTCTCTTTCTCAGTAATACAGAATTGCAAGAAATTAGCTTTAGTGTGGTACATCCTCAGAATGAAGAGCAGTTTTACAGGTTAAGGATCAAAAAGATGAAAGGGATAAGGCTTATTTTGCACTGTACAGCGTTCAGCTATTTTCTATTGTTATCTGTAGCCCTGTTTTTCTTGACTTCATGGGAAACAGGGCAAGGTGGAGTGAATCTAAAATTGGTGTGAGGGGAGTGATTGCAGGTGGAGTGAGGTCAGAAATGGAAAAGATAACTGCCCCTTCAACTCATCACCTGGTAACTTTAGAATTGCTACAGGTATCAGTTGCTTTCTGAGGCTGGGCTGCTTTCATTAATGTTAAGTATTTTTCCAGCTTGTGCCCTTGCCGGGACAGTGAATGCACTTAAGTTGTACCATTAGTGCCAACTGTCCGTGCTGCAGCATCAACATCCTGTAGAGAGCACAGTTGTATTTGAAGCTCATTCTCCCATTGCTGTTCCTGTGTGTTATGCAACAGGTCTTCGTGCCTGGAATTTGAGGAGATAGACAGTGGGAAGGAGATGCAATTCAAACCCAGGGACTTGTTCTTGCTGGCTTGTCAGGCCGTGGAACGTAACTGGAATCCAGCTGATGCTGTGAGCGTTTGTGGCTTTCCTTTGGCACCTGACTGCTTGTTTTGACGGTTCCCTCCTGCAGCACAGAGCTAGACAGGGAAATGAATGAATTCACTGGCAAATTTTCAGAAATATTAGTTTTTTATTAACCATCATTTTCCTTTCAGACTGTTAACACGCCCAAATGCCATATGCTGCTGAACAGACAAGTCTGGGTACACACCCCAGCCTGATGATTTAGTTGGTTTTGATCTCTGTGTATTCTTTTGCCACAAAGACTTTATCTGTTCTCAAAAAACTTAATCCAATCAAGATAGCCACACATATGGCCTTGTAATCTTGAATTCCAGATGGTTTTAAGTAGAAACTAATAATATATACTTACTTTCCCTTTATCTCCTTGTTTATAAATGAAAAGTTATATTGACAGACTTGGATATGCTTCTGCTCTTTCCTTAGTCCTGGTGGTGAGTCTGTTTTCCTTTGAGAGTTACACTGAAATACGTGTGCACGACTGTCCAGTTGATAGTGTTTTTTCAAAATAATTTAAGGATTTATGTACTGAAAAAGATTTTAGAGCAAAAAGCTATAAATTATATCTAATGTAAATAATTACAGTTCTAGAAACATGGGCTTTGATAGGCACAGAGAACCTCTGTGAGCCTAGCTTGGCAAAGCCAATACATTTCCACGGAGACTGCTGTGTGGTAAGAAATATACTTCCTATTTGGGCCAGAACAGATTAGAAAATACAGGAGTGTGTGTGGAAAAATACCTGGTTTACTTGATTTCCAGATCTGTAACAAATTGTAGTGGCAACTACGTCAATCTGCACACAGCTGAAGGCTGTAGTTGGGAAACCCAAGTTGTAGTGGTCAAAGACCTCTTGGAGAGAGCTTGGTGTCCTCCCCCAGTAGTACTCTCTGCATGGGCTTCAAACCAAACCCAAGAAATTAAACAGGCACACACCCCTCTCTACCATCCCACCTCCAGTTGTTTTTTCTGATGCTTCAGGACATCCTCCTGGTGGCAGATGAGATCAAATCACAGTAGTGGGCACAATTTGTAAACACCAAGCATTGTACAGCAGGCTTCTAGGAGCCTGATTTTCTGCTTTCTGTTAAACAGATGACTACTTCTAAGAAGTTTTGGTGCTGTCCTCTTGTATGATAGGGACAAAGTATTTAAAAGAATAATCTTATTTATTGAAGCTTTTTATGTTAAATATTTCAATGCATTTTTGGAAAGGATACGTTTGCAAAAACCAAGACACCTATTTAGATGTAAAGGAATAAATCTTCCTATGCAATTAATAAGAACACATTGCAGTTTCCACTCTGATTTCTAGATATTGTTTTCCACATATGGTCCTTGTTTCCATTATGTGGGAACATAAAATTGTTAGCTACAGAACAGTGAATGATACTACTTAAACTAATGGTTTTCTCAGTTTTTCCTTTGTGCTTTTGAGAAATCCTATTTTATGAAATAAACAGAATATGAATGGCTGCATTCTTGCTGCCTTTGTAATGTGCTCTCCACTCGCAGTGCTGGTGTTAACTTAGCAAATATTTATCTCCCATTACTGAGGACTTTGGAGCAGAAAATGTGGTGCTCATGATTTAAATTATGAGTACCTTTGTAATCATAGTCAAGTAGAATAGTTAAATGGGTGTAGACAGGAAACAGGAGATCTGACTTGCTTAGACTTGAGCTAAGTGATGCAATATTTAAATGAAGATATTATAAATCAGGTTTAGCGTTACTTCTATCCTTGTATTCAATGAAGTGAACTTGCTGGTTCTTCTGCATGAACTAGTGACAAAGGCATCTATACAGCTTTTTCAAAATAATTGCACACTGCTAACTCAAACATTGGTGGAGCAGTGTAGCTAATAAGTTTTCTATCAACGCCTGTTTTTATGTCTAAATGCATTGCAGATTTGGAGAGTGCGGTACCCTTTTATACAGTCATAACAGTGAGAGAATATAAATGTGGCTTTGTTTTATTGACAAAATGTGAAAATCTGATTCTAATGTACAAATTCAAATTTTGAAAGAACAGCAACATGTCTGACTCTGGGATGTTTTCTTAAACCAGAACAACTCTGAAGCAGGTTTCTTGGAAAGTTTGAGTGCTTTTTTGAATTTTGTTTTGTATTTTTTTAATCTTTACAGAAACCGACTTTTACAGACTTTATATACTTTGCATTTTTCCTGTTTAATAATTAGAAGACATTTTCTTTTTCGCTCATGAAAATACCCTGTTGCACATGCCCTGAGCATGGTAATCTCTTTGTGGGCAAGTGTTGGTGTCAGTCCCTCATTTGTGAGTGAGATATCGCTTGATTGCCCTGCACTGCCACCCAGAGAGGGTGATCCCGAAGGTGTTCACATGTCCTGAAGGAGTGATTGGACCACTTTATCCCACAGATGAAGTTGTGTCAACTCCAGTAAACTCTGGAAATAGCCAGTTTCCACTTCATGGCTAAGAACTGGTCTAAGCCAAAACAGTGTATCTGACTGCTTCAGAAAATGTTTAAAGGCTGTATTACTGCCATTGCATAGGGAATTGTGAATATTTGTTTATTGGCTGAGATCAAGAAATACAACTTGGCCAAGCTGTGAATACAGATACTTTTGTAACATCGATGTTGAATTCAAATCAGTGTCAAGTCTGGTTCAGTTTCTTTTGTATTTAGCAAACAGTGCATATGAGTTGACTCTTACACAACATCATGTTCATTTTAGACAGATCACGGAATAGAAATTTGAATGTGAACGTTTATGCAGTTTGTTTTCTTCCACGTTGTTTGGTTGGTTAATATATAGAAATAATTGCTAAAATTTGGAACCATAAATAGCTGTGGATTTTCATAACTCAGTAGAATCACTAGCTTCAATGTTGTTGTTTTCTTTCCCCACACTCCTCTATGGTGTAACTAATCTCTATTTAAGTACTCCCTTCTCTCCTGGACCTCTCTTCCCTCCCAAGCCTCCCCCACCAAAGCCTTGGTTTATGCAAAACCTTTATTAGAGTAAAAAGGCCTTGAGAGAAGGGCTGCTCTGACGTTTGGAGAAGGCTTTAATGAAAAGTTGCATTGTTATTTCATATTTACTTACCAAATCTCGCCAGAGTAAATTCTTGCCAAACTAGTTTTATGTATTTCTTGTCTGGTCTTGCTCATGTATTGTTTTGTATCAGGACCTTGTCTGACAGGAAAAGCGACCAGAGCAGTTCAGGCTATGGCACTACTAATAGGTGATGCAGGAAAAATGAAGTCTATCTAAAACTTCTTATGCAATATTGAGAAACTTTTAAAGGAAGTAATTAGCAGAAGTGATGCAGCTTATATATCAAAGCTATTTTTAAGTAGATTGTGCATGCTGGAATAGCACAATAGTGATTTAGAAATGGGTGTTCCTACTATTGATTCTGTAATCATGAATGTTTTTTTACATTTGCCTTGGAGGTAGGAAATAGTTGTGGTAGGAAGGAAAAAACAAGGATACAGGTATATTGAAGCTGTAGTTTCAGTTTAAGTGCTGTTTGTTTTGATGGATGTAGTTATGTCACTGAGCCAGTATTGCAGTTATCTGTTTTTCATGTTTCCATTCTTCAGTAAGAAGATTAAGTGTTGCAAGCAAAAATGGTCAAGTGGGTGACGTATGAGGGATCATACTCTCTTAAAGCCCAAACTAGGTTTTCCATCTCTGATTTTGCAGTGAAGGCTGGCTTATGGTTCAATTATGGCTTGACTTTGAGATGGAGAAATTAGCAGAGGAAACCGAATCAAGACCTTTAGGTGTGCAGGATGCTTCATAGCTTGTCTGTTTAGTTGTGTCTTCGAAGTCTGGGTCTTCCCAAATGTGCTTCAGTCTTTGGTGTAGATATGAGAGGCAGAGGAGATTTTTATAATGGGCTAGAGGGTGAGGAAGGATCCTCTTTCCTTTTAATTTGAGAGCAGACTTTACAAAAGCACCTCTTCAGCTGACTTCCCTTTAGAACACGTTTCTTAAGGAATGTTGAACGATTTCCAGTGTACACAGGTGGCTTTTTCCGGTCCTTTCTGTGTTAGTGGAGTATTCAAACTTACAAAAAAGTTTATCCTGGTATTTGCATTATGTACCTTTTCTACAGAGCAGCTGTAGCTATCATGTAGCTATATATGCACCTCTGTATGCATGACAACGTAAATTATGTAATACTATTTTTAATTATTCTAGAATTTTTACTTTTAAAAAATGGATGCTGGATTATCTCCTGTAATGTGCTGCAACAGTAAGTGCTGCTTAGGGAAAAGCCATATACTAGAAATCCAGTTAATTGTATAATAAATGCTTGATTAGAAGAAATGGGAGGTAATGATATTTAATACTTAGAGAAATTAGAGAAAAAAGTCTGTAATTTAATTTCTGAAATGACTAGTCTAATGACTCTGTAATGTAATTCTGAAATCTGATCATCATCTGATGATAACTTACAGCAGTATTTAAGGTGGATTTACTTATACAATGAAGTTTACTACTTATCAAAGTTCCCCAAAATATTTTACCTATGCATATATATTATATGCAAATAAATAGAGTTTGGGGATATTAAAGCCAAAATGAATATCCCTTGATATTCTTTTGTTCAGTATGTTCTGTCAAGATTTAAGTACACATATGGATTTAGAGGAATTCTGGTGGTCCCATTTCTTCTCCTGTTCCATCTTTAAGAAATCAAAATATTTTCAAGGTATTTTAGGGTGAAGGTTATTAATTAATTAATTAATTAATAACTTTTATTTTTTTCTTTTTTTTTCCATTTCTAGACACTGATATTTGAAAAAACTGATGCTAATTGCTATTTTTAGGAAGTCAAGAACTTGCAAGGTGTTGCAAGTTTGAAGGTTCTCACATTAGTCACCTTGTGCAGTCACACCTCAGTGAAAAGCAAGGAAGCTCCATTACTGCAAGACAGTGAATAACAGCCCGGGGATCTTGTTTGGGGGTGTGTTTGAGAAGCAAGAAAAATTATGTATCATGTTCAGGTTGTGTGTTTACAGTGTTAACTTTCCCCTGTTAGAAAACAAATCCTTTAAGAGTAGCACATTGAGTACTAAACAACCCTCAGGTCATGTTGGGATATGCAGGAGACACTTTGTGGACACAATCTTATTCCTTATGGTTTCCTTTGGTATCAAAAGTAACAATAAGGACTATAAAGCCAGTCTTCCCAGTTACTGGTAGACGCATGTATAAGCACAAACCCACATACACACACACTTGTATGCATCTATATATGGGCATCTATGTGTGTGTGTATGTACCTTTTTTTATTTAAAATGTGGAAAGTGTTCTTAGTATAAGATTTGGATATTCCATCTACTGACTCTACCAAGTAACAGGTGAAAGCCCTTTGATGGCGTTTAAATGTTGGTTTGCACCCTTTAAAGCTGCTCTGTAAATAACCCACACCCTTCACAGCTGTCCTGTAATGTTGTGTGCCTGTTGACCACTGTCTGAGATAGTTTATTTTGAGGACAATGTATTTTCCTTTTATATAGTGCATATGTTCAGTAACATTGGGAATGCTGTTCCCCTATATGTCAGTGACAGGATTACGACTCATACAGAACTGATAAAAGTGGGAAGACTCCATATCTAATCTGAGACAATTTAAAAACAGGATTTTGGTTTTACATGTCAGTTTACATTTATTTACAGAAATATGACCTAAATAGATGTTTGATGTCAAGCATTTGTAGGGTGCAATATGTGGTTGAGTAACATTTTTCTGTTGGCATGTGATGTCTGATTTTATTTTCTTCTCCTTTTGTGCAGGATCCAAACTACTGGATACAAGTACATCGACTGGAGCACGGGGATGGTGGGATCTTAGATCTCGATGACATTCTTTGTGACGTAGCCGATGACAAAGACCGTGTAAGTACAAATGGCTACGAAGGCAGCTCAGTGCAAACTGTGCACTGAGATTTCAGTGTTCCATGTTTCTTGCATGTGTCCCAAAGTGGGAGTCAACACAGAGGTTTTAGAGCATTTTTGATGTAGTTTGCTTGACAGATGTGAGAAACTGGTTACTGTCATATTTTTTTTTAGATTGAAATAATGGGTTTCCCATCCTTTTTCATTATTTAACAGTTCAAATAGGAAAAGGAGACTGCAAGAACAAAAAAGCCTCATACAGTGGAACAATAATGCAAAAAAAAAAAAATCTCTAAATTGACCTTTTAGCTTCGTGTTACCAGTTGAATATGTGCAAAAAAAATACTGGTTCTAAACTGTGGAGTGTTGGATTGGTTTTCAAAAATCGTTTGTGTCGGAACTGCTAGTTACACAGAACTTGAGACAATAATTACACACTGCTGGGTCTTGACTGCTTTTATTCATTTTTTTGAGTAGAGATTTAGGTCACAGTCAGCTAACAGGCTTTTTTTTATTGGCTATTTGTTTGAGGTTATAGGTACGTGCATCTTTGTGTTACATGTTCAAAAAGAGTAGGTAAGAAACACTGTGGCAAACTGTGAAGTCATGTATAAATACACAACTTTTCTCTGAAAAGAGATGTGTTTGCTGAAGCTCTTGAGAGCATCTGAGCCTGATACAGACTTCAGCCTGGAAATGTGTTTCAGGACCACACTCCTTCACAGACAGTATCCTTAATTGTCACTGTTGGAAGCAACAGGCACTCTGAAGGCTCCTTGAAAACTGGCCAAATGATGACTCTTAGGCTAATTTTTCAGAAATAGATACTTTGCCTGTAGTTATTTCTTGTGACAAAATTTAATTTACATGGTTATTTCAGCCAGGACTTTATAAAGAAAAATGATGTGAGGAGTCTTGGCATATGGAGACTCCTCACTGTCTGAAATGCTGGGATTACTCAAGCTGTATAGAGTAACAGTGCTGAGTTTTCAGGAATTTCTTCCATAAAAATAGTGCCCAGCTAAGATTTCATGAAAAGCTAATTAAAACCTCTAGTTGGCTATCTCATACTGAAGTGCTTAGCTGTGTGATTAGTTTAGCTTTTGCTTACAGGCCTCAAGGAGGCTGGTGCAAGTTGTTACTAAAATTATATGTATATATATGTATGTATGTATGCACACAGTTATTTGAGTCATGCACTTCTTAGCTCCTCATGTCTTCAGAAGAAATTTGAATTCTGGTGACTTCAAGACCTTATTCTTTGGCTGTTACCTTGCCTTGCTGCCTTCAAGTGGGGTAATTCCTCACAGTGAAACTCTGTGGGTGTTTTTATGTGCGTGACTAATAGTTGAAAAACTCTGACTGCAACTGAAGCAGGCAGTCACTATTACAGTATTGTTTTTGTGTATAGATGGACAAGATACCTAGCAATTAATAGTATTTATCTCTGCATTTGCCAAGCTCATCTCTACCGATGGCACTTATGAGTCCAATTTTCTGTTTCTAAACGACCTTGTAGTATTGATTAGGAAGGTACAATATAAACATACATTGTGCTAGACTGGTTTATATCCTCGAATTAGTAATTCTCACTTGACCCTCACCTTTGGTTCTTTTCAAGTATTTTGGTCATTAGTCATTGTTTTTCAGTTTCCCCTTGGTGTGCTTTACAGGTGACTTTCCTGGTTCAGTTTAGTTTTGGATTGTTAGCTTTGCCTCCATAGCATGTGTATCAACTAGTTTTGTGTTGGCATAACCTAATATAGGTCTCATGAATGCAAAGTTTGGAATATATCTCCAGTTGGGGATATTCATATATGTACACTTAAGGATACGTTGTAAAAAAGCATTTAAACAGATGGTGTCTAAACATTTAACTGAGTGATTACTGAGGTCTGTAGGATTAGTTGTGCACAAAATTAAATATTAGCCTATCTCTCTCTCTTTTTTTTTTTAATTGGGACAAAAATATCTAGGATATTGCAAAACTGAACACTTAGTGTTTTTGTGTTCATTTTGACAAAAAACTTCCTTACCTTCTTGAAGGGGAGTTTGTTGTGCTATTTACTACCTGACATTGTACTTTTTAAAATCAGTTTGCTCTTATCATGGTTCTTTAGACTTAAGGATCAGTTCCAGGGATAAATGTAATTTTTGTCTTTTTAATGTTGCTTTTATGCCATAATTGGTTTTGCAGTCTCATATCAGCACAATACAGAATGCAAAGCAGCTAAGGACCAGCCTACCCGCTTGGATTTGTTGCTCTGTATAGTTAACTGCATTAGTAGTAAAATAAAACTCTTAGGTGATGTGAAGAATATATATTCTCCTATTCCACTGTCCCCATGGAGAAAGTGTTCTATCCTACAACAAATACAAAGATCTATAGAGAGAGCAGCTGTTCTGAATGGAATGAGAGAAGTATCTTTGATGGTGTCCTTCACATTAAAATGCAGCATGGTAGGGTGACTTTATTTAGCTTCTTCTGTCCTTATATTTTGGTATACTCCTGTCACTTACTAAAACAGAATGGATGAGTAAAGGTTAGCCAGTTGCTTTCTGAAATAATTTGTGATGTTCAGTGTTGTTCCTCCTTAAAAAAAGGAGGAAAACGTGAAACAAAGTACATGGAAAAATTGATTTTACTAAGCTGTTTGTTCCTTTGTTCCTTTCTGAAACAGCTTTTCTTAAGCCCTTTAGCGTAGTTCATTGAGAAAGTGCATAATGCATTTTAACTTAGCTGGCATGTGACTTGGGCATTCATATTACACAATATCACTACACATGAAGTTTCTTGGTTAATGCAGTTAATGGTAATAACAGAATTAAACAAAAAATTAGTAAGTGCTCATTTGAATAATTTTTTTTCTTAGAAAACTTTTTGTAATTTATTGAAATGCAATTTTTTCCCAGGTTTTACTTTGGAAATAGATATGGTTTTCAATTGAAATATGTCAGTGTTTTTTATATTTATATATCTCTGTGTATACATGAAGACAAATAGGTTGATGGGTTCTTATTGTTTTTAAAACATATTTGGCTACAAGAGACAAGATTCTGTTTTCCACTAGTAGTATCTATTTCAGTCCTCATATGAGCATGTTTGGTACTGTGAAAAGGCCTGGAAAAGCTTGGGCAGATGAATAGCAAATATCTATTTTCCAGAAATAAAAGAGAAAAAACTCCCTTTAACTCGTGTTTAGTCCACTGCATAACCCGGTCTCATTATTTTAAAAGTACTGGTTTCTTGTGCATTTAGTGATTAGACCAGTATTTTAAAGATAGGTTAGCAACCTGTTTTGTTTGGATTCCTGCTACTTGCACAAGTAGCCCTCTCTTTGAAGGCCCTCAAAAAACATATGTCAACTTGACAAGTTTCCAACTTGATGATAACATACTTGATGACCTCAGTTCAGTTTTTAGTAGGCGGACATTCTCAGCAGCAGAAAAACCTCAACTGCAGAAAAAAGTCAAAATCCAACCATCCTTAACCATGTTCTCTTCTGGCAGACTGAGGCACATAGACATTTCAGTGATCCTCACACTTTGGGTGTAATATGGAACAATTTTCTGGGATCTCATAGGCCCCTGTTTATCCATGGAAAAAATATTCAGGAAATTGTGGTGTAATCTTCCATTAAAAAAAAAACAACTGTATGTTTATGAATATAACTTGCTCCCAGTTGAATTCTCACTGAAACAGTAAATGTATTTTGGACAACTTAAAAAAATTATTTTATGTGCAATTATATGTAATTTTTTCCTGCATAATAATGCTCAGACCATTGCTCACTGGAAACTTTAGAGATAAAAATGTCTATGTTTGGTGTAGCAACATTCCTGAAAAATCAGAGGTTTTTCTTCCCAGGAGAATAAGAAGGATCTGCCATTAAGAGCCACTGGTTGTGGTGAGCAGCTGGGAAAGTAGAGCTACTTTGAGACAGTGTAGATAGGAACATAATGTCAATTACACATAAATTAATTTGCTCAAATGTATTATTTTTTTACTAGTTTGGGATTAGCAACCTGTAAATATAAAAGCATTAGCATCTTATAATTTACTTTATCACTGTCCTAATAAATTCTACACTAGTTCTCAAAAATAATCACTGTAATTTGGTGTATGCTTAGATTTATAGCCTGGCTTTATTTCTCTAAACTAAGGCAGGCATGGGCTTTCTTTGCTTGACTTAACATTTTCAAATATTCAGCCAGCTCTTCACCCTGCATAATTCATACTTAGGCCCACTGAGTGCAGAGATAAAAACCAGAGGAATATGGTTTGGTCTTGCCTGGAATGAAGTTTCGTGCTCAGCACAGTATGTGTGGTGTTCGTATCTGGCCCAGGTCACTGTCAGTTCAGGGTGCTTGCTGCTGTTTAGACGTACTTTGAGCCTCCTGGAACAAGAAGTTGATGGTTTGTGTGGAATACTAATGGTGAGATTGGGATGGAGATTAATTTCATAGATCTGAGCTGAAATGGAATTTGTAAACATTTGTGATTTAGAGTTAACTATGTTAACTAAGCAAACTGCTGCTGAAATTCAGTGAAATGGTGTTTCATTTGCATCTGCTTTTGGAGACCTACAGAGACTCTATTAATATTATTATGTGTTTAGTCCCTGCTTGCTTCTAGTGTGATGGGAAAAAGTCTTTGAGCATATTTGAAGGCATATTAGGACCTTTTCCCAGTGTAGTGGAAAGGAAATGAACTTTTGGGTTTTGTGTTAAAACAGATGGTCAATTCTAAATAATACTGTTGTTTTGTTTACTTCCTCTTGGAAAGCTATGTTGAGTTAGAGAAGCATGTGATACACAAAATGTGGGTTTGGAAAGGATGACTGTGTTTTGTTTGTAACAAATGCTTAACTTGAAGCCAACACAGAAATAAAGCTATTTTGAGCAAATGCACTATGATGTTAAGGTTAAAGGCTAGCTCAGGACTGGAGAGCTGTGATTACAGTATCTCACTGATATTGATTTTTGCCCTGTCACTCTTCTTTTTAGGGACAATTATGCAAGACCCCATTTCTGTAGTGAATTCAGGGTAGACTAGTGATAGCAGGATGCTGTTAAAAAGAATGAGATTCTGGTAACCCCGTGTCTGTTCATTCTCTCAAAAATGTTAAAGAGCTTTTAACGTCGATGAAAGTTGCACAGATAAACTTGAGTTATCTTTAGATTTCCATCAGCACATAATCAGAATACTCAAAGTAGTGTTGTTTGTTCTAAATTCGTGTGTCTCTGCCTCATTTAAGTAAACTTGCAGCTGAATTCTCTCTGATTTCTCTCTGACTCTGCAAGTTAAGAATTTAACCCTAAACCCGTGACTAAAGAACAACAACTTTTTGTACTTGTTTCTGCCATTAACATATTAAAACCTTGGCGTGAATGTAAAAAAACAGCTAGGCCTTATGCAGCAAATCTGACAGCAAAACCTAAAAATGCCCAAAAAAATTACTCAGAAATATAATTTTTAGTATATACAATACCATGATTGGTATGCTCTTCTTTTTTCCTCAAAACCTTTCTATCAGAATAATTTTTAACTATTGCTGTGATTATGTCTGCCAGTGTGCTTGTTCTGTCACTGCATTCCCTGTATCCCAGGAAAACAGGATGACCTTGAAACAATTTGTTGTTACTTGTAAATGACTTGGCAAAACACATTTTGAGCATAAGGCATTCTTTTCTTGTAACAGCCTAAAATAACTGCTTGAGCCACCAAGCTTGGGAAAGTATTGATGCTGGCAAGGAAACCCTTCAAGTAACAATTCCATGATTATTTTCTGTTAAAAAATTAAAAACCTTCAGTTTTTGAACAATGGGCTCTTGATGTCATCTACTATTTGTCAGTGTGTTTTATTTTAATTATGCTTTTAGAATTTTATGTTGACTGAAGTTCTAAAAAATTGGTAAAAACAGAAAGTGTCCAGTTCAACCAAGTTTTCTTGTTTTAACACTATGGACTCATTATTACTGGGATGATTTTTAGGTCTATTGCTGATGGATTTAAAGTAGAAAATCAAAGTTTTTACAGAATCACAGAATATTCTGAGTTGGAAGGGACCCACAAGGATCATGAAGTGATCACTCCTAAGTGAGTGGCCCATACAGGAATCAAACCCACAAACTTGGCATTATCAGCACCGTGCTCTAACCAACTGAGCTGATTTACACAGCCTTTATTTCCAGCTGCCATTTAGTGAAGGCATGTTTGGAAGTTACAAATATTGTCTTCCTTCAAAGAATGGAATTAAAATACTTGTAACATTTCTAATAATAAACTAAATTTTAACTTTACAATATTTATGGATGAGACTAAAACACATGGAAGTGAGAAAATACAGGGCATAATATATGAATATTGGAATATACATTTTCCAATCACTAAGATATATTAAATATAACTAAATATTGTCTCCCATCTGTAGTTCTTAGTTTTTCACCTGTTTCAACACTGTTCTTCAAATTAGTAGTCTCATCATCACTTAGTTTTTTCTAGCTGTGTGAACACAGCATTTCCATTCACTATTTGCTGTTTATTTTTGGGGTAAACTGCAATATCCCAATTCCTTTCCTGTATTACTAAAGCAGTTGAATAATGCACTAGGAATTCCCAGGTAGGAGAAGAGTGACATTTATAAATTCATGAATTAGTTTCCATGGAGATCTGAATTGCTGTAGGTAAATCTGACTTCTGAAAATTGAGTATTTCAGTAAAAATTGTTCTCTAAGGTATAGCAGGCCCATGCATGAATATGATATACTGGGGAGGGTCATGACACTGTTGTCAAGAAAGTCATACTTTGTGCCTGTATTATCAGAAAGGCAGACCTGAACAACAGTGACTGGGTTAGTACAGTCAAAAACCCCACAGACTTGGCATGGAATAAGAGGAAGGCTCTTATGGGTATGTAACTGTTTGGAACATGGAAAATAGAGCATGTATTGTTCAACATCTTTGCAATTGTTCTGAAAGAAGGGAAGGGGGATTTGAATATTGGAGCGACAAGTCACATTACTGTGTATGAAACCAAATGTTGATGGTGAATGCTGGTCGTGAAGGGTTTCAGAAGCATCTGTGGAGCAGACAATCACATGGTGGATGTAATACCATTCTGGCAAAGGTGATGTGTTTTTGGAGAGAGACTACTTTAACTGAATACACAAAGTAATGAGTTCTGAGCTAGCTGTTACGTTTGGGAGAATGTTTTTGATTTTGCAATAGACCTCTGGGAACAGTGGCTTACAGTGCAAGGCACAGCTCTGTGAAACATAATCAGGTCTAAGAAGGCTTCCAGCAGTTTGCCCTTGTGTTTGCCTCTCCCCCACATTTTCATCCCTGTCCTGCCACTTAGCTTGTGTGTGCTCTGGCACTCTTTGGACCCATTTCATAGCAGATTTATTTACTAAAATGGCAGAAGACTCTTCCTTGCAAAAAACACGAGTATTTTTCTGCTATTTCATGAGTATGCTAAGTTCAACAAAGGATCTGGCCAGCTGAGAAGGAAAGGGAGAGGACTTTGCTGGTGGGAGTGGTTGAGGTGTGAAGGAAGAACAGGAAGAATGGGAGCATGGGTAGGCTGAGACCTTTTTTTCAAGTGCAACAAGGCTGCCTGTGGCTGTGGAGCTGCCAGAGTGGTCCCTGTGGTGAAATAAGGAGTGAAGAAGGGAACGGGTGGTAGAATCTTCTGCTATGTGTGCTGGTGGTGAGACTTCTACTTCCTCCAGCCAAAAATGAAGCAATCAAAAAAGATTTTGTAGAAATAGCAAAAAGCACAGAGCAAATGCCAGCATTGACGGCAGGTATAAATTAAAGGCTTCTCTAGCAGCAGTGTCTAAATGGACTAAAATCTCAGCCTTGAATAGAGGTTATAAGAAGCAAACTGTAAATGACTGTAGAATCAAAGCTGTCATTGAGGAATTGCGCTTTGTCTTTTTCAGTGCAAGATCTGGGGCATCAAATCAAACTGAAGTTTTCATTATTAAAGTAAATGAAAGGAGATATGTTTTCTATTTAGAATACTACCTTTTGTTTTCAAAATGTATTTGTTGAGTGCTGCAGGTTCTTTTATTTAGGGGAGCTGTGAACAAATATAAACCAGACCTTTATCTGTAATGATTGTAAGGACCTCTCTCCTTTTCAGGTTCCTTTGTAGTCTACTTCCTCTCATTCGGGAGACCTTTCACTAGTGCTGATAATTCTTGTTACATTTATTGCACCTGTTTTAGGTCTAATGTTTTTTCAATTGAAGTGAAATGATCAGTATTGTACGTTGTATTTGATACAAAGTCAGATGCATTTTTAAAGTTTATTTGTGCCTTTGTTAGTCTTAATTGCTAATATTAATTTTTGTGCAAACAAGAATGATGAGACTGTTGTAACTATCTTCAGAAGGTTTGCAAACTTTTCTTGACCTTTATTTTTCTGATAGATCAGAATACCTGTGATTTTTATCAAATGCTGTAGATGCTTAAAGAAGTTTTGGAGGATATATTTTTTCTTGAGACGTCATGGTTTGCGAGCACACATAATGCCGAATTATCTACTTTTTACTCTTCAAAAAGGTGATGCTTGTAAATCATGGGAAATGGTAATTTAAGTAGGATCTCAGTTTGTGAGAAAGAATCTCTTTAATCTAAACTTTGATGAAAACCACAGAGAGTGTTGAAATGATGATGGTCTCTGTGTGTCTAATATTGGTAACACTGAAGATCAATATGTGACTGTGGATAATGACTGCTACGGTATTATAAACACATCACAATTAAGAGATAGTTTTTACTGAAAATATTTAATAATGGATTTTTGGTATGTCCTGTAATAATTACAGTTGTAGATATTATGAAGCAGTGCTTTCTAATTCTTCACAGTGTGAATCTCCACAAAAATGTATAGTGAGTCTAGAATTTAGACCATTATGGCTAATACATGCATGACATTCTGATGGATTTTCGTTAACTTTAGCAATATCACTTTGTCCTAGAGGTATATTATTCATCCTACAACAAAGGAAGAAGTTGCAGGAAAGATTGGTTATGGGAATTCATTAGCACTACCCTCTTACTCCTTGATACCAGCAGGTCTTTAAAGAAATGCTGTTCCAACTTCACAGATATTTCCTAACAGAGGTGGTGAGACTCATACACTGGAGGACTGACCCATATTAAAGCTTAATTATAGTAATGAATAATCCTGCAAGTATAAATTATTCACAGTTGTTTTGTATGTGAAGTAGTGTCATGAATAAAATATAGAAAAGTTTATAGAAAAGACCCTGCAAAATGGCCTGAGTTTGTCAAAAGGTACTTTTCCTTCTTGTCTTTCAACATGGATTAAATCTCAGTGTTAGGTTTGTAGACCTCTGCACTTTGTATATGTTTTGCTTAATGGAAATCAATAGCAGCAAGTCTTGGGGCCCTACACCCTTGTAGTGTTCCTTGACTAATACCTTGTGCAAGAGAAACTTTCCTACCTAAAGACAGTCCTGATACAAAAGTTGCAATCTCAGCTGTCTGATAAGATTCCCACACTGTCACTAGGATGAGAATTCATTAGTGTTACCCTCTTATTTGTTGATACCAACAGGTCTTAAGAAGAGTGCTGTAATTTCATAGTTATTTCTCAGGAAGGATTCATACATAGTCATGGACTTTATTTTCTAGTTGACTTAGTAGTCAAAATACCTCATAAGTTTGTAGTGTGAATAGTCTTACTGACAAAGAGAGAAAAGGGAATATTTAAATTGGATTAAAACAGGGTCCTTAATGCATTTAATGGGGCAGCTACTTCATGCTAAAGGTTCTTTCAGAAAGTGCCTTGGATCCAAAGAGAAGAAAATAATGCTGTCTTCTTTGGTGAGCTTTTACCAGTTTGACTTTTCTGTTACCTTCCTAGCAGTAGCCCAGGAAGGAAGGAGTTAAGAAGATGCTTTGAACCCAAAGTCTTCTGCTTCATCCCCACACCCTGTTGGTGTACTTCCACACCCTGTTGGTGTTCAGGGAACTACCTCCCGTTCACCTTTAGCGTGCTCAGCAGGATAGTCACTACGTTTTCAGATTAGCATCACTGCTGAAGCCTGTTCGAGTTTATACAGCAAGAAGGAGTTCTGCCTGCTCTTCAGTGACATACAGCATTGCAGGACCATCGGCTTTTTTCATTTGTACAGCCTGTTGGAAAAACTGAAGTTGTTCTTGGGTGGGCTCCATTCCTTGTAGGCTGCTACATTTCCTATAGGATTGAAGATTATTTCATGTAAGCTTGGTGGAAGCTTGATGATACCGAGTTTTTATTTTCTTGGGACGCTGTTTACTTGAAGGTAACCATACTTTGGATGAAATGGCAGACACACCTAAGAGGAAAATTACAAAGAAGTCGTCGTCTTTTTCATATGATCGCCGGAGAGATTCAGTGAAAGTTAGGAGACAGTCCAAGTCTCTTAGCTTTAAGTCAGCTACATCGGGTGCTCAGAAAAGGCAGGCACAGAAGAAGCAGGTTTGTATTTGGATATTTATCCACAAAATATCCTTACCTCCTAAATTTTTATAGGGATCGTAAAACTTGCTGTGTTACTATGAAGTGGAAAGCATTCTCTGCTGACTTGTGATCTGTGTGTGAGTATGGATGTGTGCACATACAAGCTTGTGTACAGGTAAAGCTGGATTTTTTTTCTGTAATATTTCTCAAGAGCTGGATAAACTTGTGGTGTTAATTTTATGGCAAGAAAAGTCTGCATCATTTCGGCTTTTAAGACGTGATTTATGATTTCTGTTTTGTACCAAGGAATTGCTCCTATAATGCAGTATGTGCCTGTGCCCTGTGAGCTTTTGGTAGTGTTGTCTGTTGTGCTGAAAAACATGATGGGTGCTGAAACTTTTGAAATTATTATTCAGATTACAACTGTTCCACTGCCCTTCACTATTATTATTTTTTTTAAATGTTGAAATGTACCAGACTGAGAGCTTTAGGGAGTGAAATATTTTACTTATTCCAGAACAGGTAATGCAAGTCAGCAGCAGCACCTGTTCTGGTGGGACCAGTTCTTAGGGTTAGAGGGCAGTTGAATGCCTTGGCAGTGCTGTTCTGCCATAGTAAAAGACTTTCCTTTATCTTTTGTAGCTGGGATATAATTAAATGAAATTTCTCCAAAGAGAATATGTAGTGTGCACTGTAGTAAATGGAATAAAAAGTGACCCAATTCATAAACTATCTTTGTATACTGATCCCCAAGTTAATCTAGTGTGAAAGGACCACAGGATCACTGACTACAAGGCATCTCTCGCTCTGCATTTTGTTGCACAGGATGCCTTTTTAAAGGGTTTAAAGGAACTTTACAGGGAATTTTTAATTAGCCGTGTAGAACATAAAGCATTTTAACACTTTGGGAATAGTGTTTCTGCAAATGCTTTAAAATAGACTAGATTTTCATTAGCAGTATAAGTGAATTTCTCACAAGCAAGTAGCGAGTTGGTCAAGAGATGGTCGGTAGGCCCTGACCATCACAACTGTCCCTAATTTTGAGGGAATATGTCCATTCAGATTGAAGAGAATTTAAGTTATCGTGTCCAGTGTAAACTTTGGTATTAGATTAAAAAGACAATGAATTTGAAGTGTGGGGGATCATATTTGGTTTTAATACTGTTTCTGTTGTTCTTGAAATCTTTAAATGTCTATTGAAATAGCAAGACATAGACTAGTAAAATCTTAGCATGTTCCAGCTTATTGTGATTCTTTAGTGTTAATTATAGTCATAGCTGAAGCCGTTTTCTTTGAAATGAGGTTCCAGAAGTTTTAAATGAGGAAATATTTGGAGAAATCAGAAAAACCTTCAAAAGGGCAGCAAGCTCAGACAATCTCATCCCCTCGCCCCCCATTACTGGATGTGTTTTTCAAAAGTAAAAAACATAGATCTTAATTTTCTGAAGATGTAAAATTCCAAATGACATCTGTGAGCATTCACGTTCATTGGATCTTTTGGGGAAATAGGCTACTCAAATTAATTTAATAATTTCATTTGTAGGTGCAAATCAGTGAGTACCCCTGTATTTTGATTTTAGCAGACCGTAAGATTCTTGAGTCCTCTCATCTTTTGGATAGCTGCCATGGTTACTGTGTGACCTCTAGTGGTTAATGAAAAATATGCTCAATTACGGAATTCAGGCTGTTTCTTGAACAAGTCCTGAATGTGTATTCTTGTTGGTTTAATTATTTAATACTCTAAATGCTATTTTTATTGAAAAGGAAAAAAAAATTCTTCTGCTTCAACTTAATCTTTTATGGTGTCACTTCCAGAAAAAGTGTTTTACTAAAAGTCATTGTTCACAGGGATGTGTGTCTGAATTGCAGTACTCATAGATTGAGAATTATAGGAGTAATTTTTAGAAACTTTTACTACTTTGGCTTGGTTACAGTACATTAGTGGGTGATACAGCTGAAATGAAGCACTCTAGACAAACCTCTTTTCTGATAAACTTTTGTGTACTAGATAGATCTGAAGAATGTATTTTTTCCCCTTCTAAATGCTCCAGTTAACTATAAGAAAAGTTAATTTTTCCTACAAGCCTGGTCTTGTTTTTTAGATCATTATAATTAAGTGAGACAAAACCATTCTTACATCCTCTCTGCCCTCCCCCTCTTCCCACAACAGCAGTACACATACTTTTATATGTATTGGAAATGATGGTGAACACAAAGCACAAATGCATTTTTTACTGTTGAACTTTTAAAATACTGAAGAAAACTGTGGGTTTGAAGTTACCAGAATCTGATCAGTTTTCAACCAGCCAGACCTAACTCTGCTCAGTACAGTGTAACTCTGGTGGTTATGCAGGCTCATCCCAGGCCTGAGTTATTGAGTGATTAGTGGTTCAGTTATTGCACCAGGAGAAATGTAACTTAAAAATGCTCTTCTTTGTTTCTTTGGTGATCGAGTCTCTTTCTCCTTTTTTTTTTTAAAAAAAACATTTTTCTAATAAATGTTTGACATCTGAGAATATTTAAAACTGTGCTTTGGTCTTTGCTGTTTTAGGAGACAATAGTAGACTTTGCTGCTCACAATATATGTGGTTTTACTTGGGTGGTTCCCTGGAGGAACAAGACTCTGCTTCTGCTTATACAGGGATGCAAGCCAAAATTACTTTTCTAAATATTTTGGTAGATTGATATCAATCAAAGTCTCTCTAAATCAGAATACGCTACAAAATCCTTTTCTGCTTCCTTGGCCTTTGTATTGCTGACCTCCCTTTTTTGCAGTTTGATTTTTTTTTTTTGGTCAAATTTTCATTTTGACCTTTTTTCCCCCACAAAAAATTCAAATTTTTAAATCACTGGTAAAATAGTAATTAGAATATGAGAACATTTTAAGAAGGCATTTGTCACATTTTCTGAATTACAATGATGTGGTTGTGTTCAAGGCAAATTGCTGCACTTTTCTTGTTTGTTTTTTTGGTAGGGTTTTCTATTTTTTTGGGGGGGGGGGCTTTTTGTTTGTTTTTTTGGTTGTTGCTAGCTTAGCTAACTTATTAGAAATTGAAAGTCATAAAGCGTTCAAACCCAACAATATCAAATATCTCATCTAATGTAGAAATTAATCTCTTTCAAGATAATCTTCCCATCAAGTTATTTATGATGGTAATTACTTTCACTGGCTGCTGATACTGTCATATTAATTGAAAAACCACATTGCAGAAATATGTAGGCTGGCCTTCTCAGGTGTATGAGCATTATGCTACGTAATGTGTGAAATGTTTGATAGTTTTAGGAGAGGAGGTTACCTTTCTTTATGTTTTGAATGAAGGACAAATTCAGTTCCATGAAGTAAAACCTATAAGTAAGAAAAGAAAAAATTTGAGACCGAGATCCTTATGTGCAGGGGAATGTAACAAAGAGATCCGGTGCTATTTTTAGCTGTTTTGTGAGAGCCTCTCAAGTCCTATTTCACTTTGTCAGCGCTGGCTGACTGATTACTATGACATGGGCTGGAGCCTCAGTGGATTAATTAAGATCTGAAACTGTTTTTCTGATAACTACTTATGTTTTGGATACAACATTTTGGAACTTGGCAGAGTTTCAGGCTCATACAACAGTAAAAAGTGCTTGCATAGACTGCAGATTTGTGGTTTGTTCATGTATATTCCTGTTTTCCTTCCAGAGAGTGCCATAGAATTGAGCTGACAAACTTGTTTTCCCCTTTTCTTTCAAACTATATAATTCCAGAACCGTGTGGAATTTACTGCCCGCTATTGCAGATGCGGAACAGTACACACAAAGAGGGTGTTGTTAGAAAATCTTCCAATCCCTTTGTTTAAATATGGCTCAGTTAATAGGAGTGCTCCAGATTCCTTGTTATGAACTTCTGAGAGCAGGCAAAGGCCTGTGAGTTACACTTTGTGCTTTCTTACTAGAGAGAAAGACTGAGTGGAAAAATGACACTGGGGAGGTTGGGGGTGTGAGAGGTGGGGACTGCTCAGAGAGAGCAATGGCTTTCCACATTAAACTCTGTGATAAAGAACATACATAGTAGATGTGCCAGGTGTACCAGTCTGGTGAACAAAGCCCATAGCACCAACAAAGCAAATGATCTGTAGTCTGTTAAGATAACTGAGCAGTAAAGAAAAATTAGGGATGAGAGGAATCTCAAATAATTAATTTTCAGATGTAATTTTTGAAAACCATGATCTGTGAGTACTTTTCTTCTACTGATTTTCTTCCTATTTTTTGCAAGAGCTTGTTTTGAAGTCTCTGGGGCATCTCAAATGCCCTATCTGGGGAGAAGGAAGTCAGCTTTAAATGTGAGCCCTTAGGATTTGTTGTGAAAAATCTGATCCTGTTTCTTTTAAAATGAAACCAGACAAGCATGTAAAGAGAAAAAACATGTGATGTGTGCAAGCAGTGGGAGATAAGAGCGTGTACGTTTGCCTGGCAGCTGGGTTGTTAGAAGAAACTTGGTCTAGCAAAACTCATTCCCTGTGGAGCATAGCAAGATGTTAACCATAGTGGTTAGCTGTTATTAAAACTGTGGTCATAGCAGGTTAAGATGGGTTGTAGGTGGTGAAACAGGCCCACCGTCAGTTAAACATAGAGTAAAATCAGAGCGGAGTGGCATGGCAGTGAGAGGCTTGGCCGTCATGAGCCTTGAATTTTTGCTTTCCTTTTCTTACTGAGGCTTATTTGTGGAGATGTGGTAGATTAGGTGTTCCCTACAGCAGTGTAAATTTTCGTGCCTTGACGGCATTTGCTGTGATGGTGTTAGTTGGTGTCCTCCTCTCTGCTGATTTCCAGTGCACTGAGAGAGATGTTGCCCTCTCCCAGAGGTGGTGGGTTCCTGCCCTTGGTGCCTTGTCCCAGAAGTTATTATGACATTACATACAGTCATACCATCTCAAGAAATATTTTGCTGTGGTGTTAAAATAACAGCATGTTGCCAGGAGGTTTTCAAATTTAGTTGGTGATTTCTTTAATGCAAGCAAAATATTAGGCTTTACTTTGACAATTTAGAGGTTCATCTGATGTAAATTGAGCTATTACTTTTAATTCTGCCTGAGTAATTGTTGTTATAGCTCATGTAAGAGTTAACATGATTTTTAGTTCCTAAAGGTGTGGCTATGTGACGGATTTCAGCTGATGTAAGGCTGTGGCTGTACAGTGGAGGAGAGTGACCCCCTGACCACTGGCTATGCTTCCCACCTCTCCCTGGCTCCAGCACTGTTGGTTGTGAAGAGTGGGGTCAGTGTGCTGATAACCCTGCCAGAAAAAAAGGGCAGGGGTCATGGAAGAAGGGGTAGACAAAGGCCTCTGCTGCAAGGAGCACTCTATGTGGAGGGAGCAGGTTTGCTGTCACCAGAGCTGTGGATATTATGGCAAATACCCACTTGAATGCTTTTGATCTGTTGTTGAAATGTAGGCATGCACCAAGGAGAGTGAGAAACGAAACAGTCACAGAGATACAGAATGATTGAGGGTGGAAGGGACCTCTGTGAGTCACCAAGTCCAACCCCCTGCTGCAAAGAGGGCCTGAGATGGGCCTGGCTCCATCTCCTGGGATGGAGCTTGTATAGCCTCTCTGTGCACCTGTTTCAGTATTTGCTGCCAAGGTGGAAAAGTGTTTCCAAAGCCTAATCTGTATTCCCAGTGTTGCAATTAGTGTGACTGTTGCTTCTCCTCCCACTTCTGGGTCACCTCCCAGAAGATCCCAGCTCTGTTTTCTGTCTACCCTCGCATTAGGGAGGCTATAGATGACAACAACAAGATCCTCTTTTAACCTCCTCTTAAAACTGAACAAACCCAGCTTTCTTGGCATCTTCTTGTATATCCTGTGGTCCAGCCTCTGCCATGCTGGTGACTGTCACAGGACATGGTAGCTACACTCATGCCTGCTTCGCCTTCCAAGTGCTGTCCAGGAGGGATCTCCCCAACCTTTTCTACAAACTCACTGTACAAATCCAGCTGGCACACAGCCAGAACTGCTGCACACTGGTTATTAATTTATAATTCTTGGTGGCATTCCCTGATTAGCAAGGAAGCAGCATGCTTTTTCCATAAAATCCCTGCCTGACTTCTACGGTCTTTTCTATGTATTTTTCATGCTGCTTATTGTGCAGCATTGTATTCTCAAAATGGGATGATGCATTTCAGAAGATAGTGTTAGCTGCAATAATATGTTTCTAGGTTTAGTCATTCTGTTCTGGCTACGGGGGGAAAAATGCTGAGTATAAACTAGATGGAAAAAAAAAGAAGAGGAATGATTTCTGGACATACCTACTGCTGACACTCCATTTCAAAATGCTGATATTCCCAGCACTTTAGCAGAAACAGAAAAATAGTATTTTAGTATCATTCAGTACTTAAAAGTGCTCTACCACTTTCTGTGGAGTGATGACCCTTGTGTGTAAAACTTTGGGATTTTGTGCTAAAAAAGCAATATTTTGACATGTATTTTGAACAGTCACTGAAGTTCTGAGTGAATGGTCTTTCTTTTCATTTTAATACAATTAGAAAAAGTTGTGCTTTAATGTTACAGAATTTATTAATGGAGAAGGATTTTATCTCATTCCAACTAACATGTTGTCACTTTTGTAATAGCAAAAAAGTTTTACCCTCTGTTGTTCTGTACAAGAGTGAGTGAACATTTTGCTTTATAGGAGGTTGATTTTAATGTTTCTTGACAAAAGGAAGGAAAATTAATTTTAATTATCTAAAAATATGTCCCCTGGCTCAAAGTATAGTTCTCAGATAGAAAGCAAGAAATGTTTTGCTTTCTCAGCAATTTCTGTCACTTGAAGTGTGAATTGATCATGGAGGTAATAGCACATGGGGAAAATCCAGTGGGAACTGTCTGATTTCATATGTGTTTCAGTTCAAACACTTATGTTCTTTTGATTTGTAGAATGTAATTTTCACTGACAGTATTAGTGGCTTTTAGAAGAACAGCCCTTGACAGATGACATCCATCTAACCAGCTGCTGCCTAATCTGACTTCAGGCTGAAGATTGCATTATCTGACTGATTTGAAATACAGTAAATATTAATGACTCTTCATCTGTTATTTAAAATAAATACAAAGTACTGAGAGAGTGATGCTTATATTTCATACTTCTGCTGTAACTGGCTTCTTGTCATCTGTTGAGATAGTATCAACATTCGTGACTGACAGCTTTTCTTCTTGGGTAATTTCTTTGGGAAAAATCGATGTAATTTTAATTTTCTTTTTTCTCCCACAACCTTTATTACTCTAGGTTTCAGTATGGTCAGAAACAGTGAGATGTCTCATGTGGTGACTCAAACTCTTCTCTGGGCATCCTGTTTCCATGCTTGATAACCCTTTTTGTGAAGAAATCTTTCCTGAGATTCAATTGAAAGCTTCCGTGGTGCAACTTGAGGCCATTTCCTCTTGTTACCTGGGAGAAGAGATCAACCCCCACCTGTCTTCAACCACCTTTCAGATAGTTGTAGAGAGAGATTAGGTCACCCCCAAGCTTCCTTTTCTCCAGGCTAAACACCCCCAGCATCCTTCAGCTGCTCCTCGTCAGACTTGTACTCCAGACCCTTCCCCAGCTTCATTGCCCTTCTCTGGACACACTCCAGCACCTCAGTGTCATTCTTGTAGTGAGTGGCCCAGAATTGGGCACAGTACTCAAGATTCACCAGTGCTGAGTACAGAGAGACAATCACTGCCCCAGTCCTGCTCTGACACGCTATTGCTGGTACAAACCAGGATGCCGTTGGCCTTCTTGGCCACCTGAGCACACTGCTGACACCACCAGGTTTGTTTTCTGCCAGGCAGCTTTCCAGCCACTCTGCCTCAAGCCTGTAGCACTGCCTGGGATTGTTGTGACCCAAGACAGCACCTGGCACTTTGCCTTGTTGAACCTTATATCACTAGCCTTGGCCCATCGATCCAGCCTGTTCAGGTCCCTCTGCAGAGCCTTACTACCTTCCAGCAGTTCAGCACTCCAACTCATCTGGGTGTTGTCTGCAAACTGATGAAGGCTGCCCTCGATCTCCTCATCCAGATCATTAATAAAGATATTAAACAGGACTGGTCCCAGTACTGAGCCCTGGGGGACAGCACTGGTGACCGGCTGCCAACTGGATGTAACTCCATTCACCACCATTGCGTCTGGGCCTGGCCATCCAGCCAGTTTTTTGCCCAGTGAACAGTATGCTAATCCAAGCCATAAACAGCCAGTTTCTCCAGGAAAATGATGTGGGAAATGGTGTCAAAGGCTTTACTAAAGTCCAGATAGACAACATCCACAGCTTTCCCCTCATCCGCTAAGTGGGTCACCTTGTCACAGAAGGAGATCAGGTTGGTCAAGCAGGACCTGCTTTTTATAAACCCCTGCTGTCTGGGCCTGATCTCCTGGTTGTCCTGTGTTTGCTGTGCAATGGCACTCAAGATGATCTTCTTCATGACCTTCCCTGGCACTGAGGTCAGGCTGTCAGGCCTGTAGTGTCCTAGATTTTCCTTCCGTCCCTTCTTGTAGATGGACATCACGTTTGCCAGCTTCCAGTCATCTGGCACCTCCCCAGTTAGCAAGGGCTGCAGGTGGATCTGCCCTGTTGGCCTGCCCCCTGATTCTTACTCATAAACACTTAACCCTAATATCACCATCATTTAGCTCTAGGCAATCAAAACTGTCCCTAACATATACAGGCTTACCCCACCACATCTCCTTCCTTGCCTGTCCCTTCTGAAGAGTTTGTAGCCATCCCTTGCAGCATGACAGTTGTGTTAGTTATGTTTCCATGATGCAAATACATCAGGTTTCCTGCTGCACAATGGCTTCCAACTCCTCTTGTTTTTGTATTCAAGCAGAGACAGAACTTCTGTAGGAATATGATGGTTTCAAAAAATCTGCCCTGGAGTGGTTGTTGAAGCACAGGATAGAATTTATGACCAAAAGTTGGAAAGAAGTTTAAAGTAGGGAAGAACAGGATGGTGGTTATAGTTATTCCCAATGATCAAAAAAATTTTTGCACAGGGGTTTGAACTTATATTCACTGTATGTGATACATAATAAATAAGTGGTTAGAAAAGTTACTATAAACTTAAAAATGCTTTAGTTTTTTCTGTGCTGGTCATCTTTGAGTTGTGGAAATCTTTCATAATGTAGTTTTCTACTTCATCTGCTAATTCTTTAAAGAAAAACCCCACAAAACCAAAGAAAACCCACACAATTGTTTCCTGTTTCCTGAAAAGAAAACCCAAGAAAATTGAGGTAGCAATAACTCCACTGTTTATTTGTCTTTCATTGCTTTCATTCTGGTTTATTTGAGAGCAAGATCAATCACAAAGTGTTTTTGCTTGTGAGAACTGCAGTGTCCCACAGTCTGTCACTCTCGAAGTCAATTTGTTTATTAAGGACTGTTCCAACTTTTTAAGTATTGTAAACTTGAAACATTGCTATTAAGCAGCCTTAGGTCTCTTTTACATCCTTGCTTACTGAATTACCTTCTCTTCCTCTATTAGTACTTTGGCGTGTTCAGGCAGACTACATTGATTCCTTTATTTTGAATATTGTTAATCTTGTTGCACATTTTTCATCAAAATAGCTGTCATAAATCTGTCAGCTGTCAGAAATAGAAGTCAGCTTTGAAATCTTTTTAAAATATTGCAATGCATTTTCATTAGAGCAAGTTGTCAGCAGAGAACATATTTCTTTTCTTGACACTTCATACTGCTTTGATGAATGACACTGGGCAGTGTTTCACTTTATGGCATTGGTTGGGTACAATACCAGCACTGCAGATGCAGACTGAGACACCCGTGTCTTCCCTATCATCCTGCTGCACCTGTTTTCTTTGCAGACAGGCGATGGAGCGTTGGCACCGGCAGTAGCTCACGGACATGGACGGATTTGCATCGGGGGAAAGAGATGCAGAGCAGTGGTGCAATTGTTTCTTGTCTTCTTAGAATGACAATGATTGCCTGAATTATTACAAACGTTGATGCTTGCTGCTATAAAACAATTCACTGAACTCTAGTTCTGTGCATGTAAAAATATGTTCATTTACTGAAATGTGACGAATATAATGAATTCATTTTTCTTCCTTCTTCCATGCTCCATCAGAATATATTCAGGTGGGCTGAATATAGACACTTAAATCAGATGCAAATGAACTAAATAACTTTAGCGTTGCCTTTAACTTAATGTCTTGGAGTCAGTATTTAGGCACCTGAACAGCTACATATGGATTACAGAACAGGGAATTAAACTTTTCTTTTTCCTTGTCATACATCTTAAAAGAATAATAGCTGACATCTACTAATTAGTAAAAATGCAAGACTTTAGTCCTTCCAAATCATAAAGTGGTGCTTTAGTAAGCAAATAAACTCTAGTAAACTATTTAATTCTTTGGATATGGAGCCACCCTTGTTTAACTAGCTTGCAAGTTAAAGGTTTGTGTCTGTAGGCAACAGGGTCCAACCAGAGCAGGGTAGGTCTTCAGGGCGTTTCTGTCTAGTTCTCTGCCTCTTGGCTCTTTCCTCTCATTCACATGCTCAGTCTTTTGAGTTGCAATCAAATGCGAAAGAGTTGGGGGTATTTGCTAATAATTCAAGGGATTGTTCTGTAAAGATGTTATGGAGCTGATGTATGATGCTTGCTGGTGCAAAGATCAGGACAACAATCTTGTTGTACCCATTCATCCCTTTCCCCACCCCCTTCCTTTTTATGGCTTCCAAAAACCAACTGTATTTTCATCTGCCAAAATAAAAAAATTGGATGTTATGTGTATGCTCACTTTACTTTTATTGGGAGGGAAAGTGCTTAACTAGTCCCTCTGAAGGTATTGCATTTATCTTATGGAAAGGTCAGGGTTTTCTTCGGATTTCCATAGGACCTCCTAGATGCCATATAGATATTGAATCCAGGTTAAATAAATATTTGAAACTGCTCTTACCTGCTCTTAATCATTTCTGAATGTAACAGCCCAGTGATATGGAGCCCAGATAGGCTACTTTTAAATTACTCTTGAAGTTGATAGGTATGTATTGATGTACTCAGTGAATTTATGTTTTGGTAACTAGCAGAGATTACCACATTAATCTTTTGCTGCATTTTAGTAAACACTTCATGATTCTCAAACCCTCAAATTGAAAACCTGTTGCATATTTGGACCTTGCTTGTCCTAGCTCATACTGTTTAGATCAGCATTTGGGTTGGACTTGTAAAATGAAGCAGCTGTATCTCATGCTTTGATCAAACAAAAAAATACTTTTAAGCTTACTGATTTTGATTCAAGTTTCTTTGTTATAATCCTAAAATTGTACCACAGGAATGCTAATCTGAAGAAAAAAGAAGTCCCTTTAAAAAATGCTAGTTTTATTAATTTCTAAAATGGAGCCTGAATTTTTAAGTAATTTTAATTTATTTTTCAAGTTCTTTTTATTTGTTTTTGACTTTATCTTTCCATCACTACTTATTTTCCTAATTCTACTGCTAGAAAGCTGGTTTTACAGAGAGACTGAAGTGAAAAAGCATAAGGCTTTTTGTTGCTATTATGGGAATTATTCTTGGAGCCATGACAAAATTAATAAGAAGAGGAAAAAAAAGCAAAAAGGGGTTTTTTATTGGTTTTACCTTCTGCTTCATTATGTGTTTAGTTCAGTAGATAAATCTATAGCAACATCTGTAATACAGTGAAATAATTTAATAGAAAAAGTTTGGAAGCAGTAAATTAGTGACATGGCAACGAACTTCAGTGTAAACAGAATTAAGACAGGACCATTTTTTTTTAAATGAAAACTTTTAAGATGATAGCTGATTAAAGTAAGTAAGAAGTTTCTAGATTTTTAAAAAAGAATTCAAGTACAGAATATAAGCATAATATAAAGAAATCTCAAGGGTCTAACTGTGGAAAGAGAGGACAGACAGGTTTCTCTCCTGGAAGTCAGCAGAACAACTGGAGGACCCCTGGGGAAAACTGATGTTCCACTCCTCCTGTGGCTGGCTGTGTTTTGACTCTGTCACAAACATCCTGTGTGATTCTGGGCAAGTCCGTTTTGGAGAAATTGTTGGGATGGTACACTCCGGTAATGAGGACAAGGAATGTGGCTCAGCCAGCTCGGATTTTGTTATACAATACAACTGCTTGTAAGCAAGGAGCAGGGTCTGAATTGACAGAGGAACAAACATGAAGGAAGACTTTGCAATTGATTTCACTTCTAAAGTCCTGATGTTTTTATGAATCTGATCTTGTGGGGGGGACTGACATGTTTTCTAACTCTGTTTGTTAATAAAAGTCCAATTTCACAAATCTCTGGTGGAATTAGGATGATCCATTTGATATTTCTCACTGGGATTTCTGAAAGATGTTTGACAAGGTCTATCTCCAAAAGCTCTAAAGAAGATTTAACAGCCATGGAATAAGGGAGAAATTTGTCTTTAGCTAAGGAAAAAAATAAAAGTAGGAATAGAGGGGAAGGGTAAATACCAAGGTTTTATTGTCAACAGCAGAAGGTCACCAGCAGTTTTTTTCAGAGATAACTGAGACTTGTGCTCTTAGACAGAACTATAAATGAGCTGTAGAGGGAAGCAGGAGATAGCAAAACTGAGGGATGATCCTAAGCTCTTTAGAGTGGTAGAGACTGGGTCTACCACAGTCTTTCATGTCTGGTTGTCAGGGGACTGTGTAATGGGCACTACAATGATAGACGAAACTGAGTTCAGTTAAATACTGAGAGTTTGTAGGATTTTTTCTCCTTTTTTCAATTTTATATCCAAAGTAATGAGCTTTGAGATAGCTGTTAGAACTAAGGATGGAGATCTTGTGCTTACAGTTTATAATTTAACAAAAATGTCTGTTCTTGGTAGCATAGGATCGTGTAATTCTTTTTCTTTTACATCACCGTTTGATGCTTTGTAATGTTTACTTCTCTGTGTAAGTTTTCTGCAGAAAAAAATATTTGTCCATGATACATGAGATACATTTAGCTTTCTGTATCAGCACCAATAAATGAATGTGTGAATTATATGTTCATCTTTAAAAACATAAATCTTACTTTCTACTTTTGTAAGATTGTACTGCTGAACTGGCTATAGCTAGGTATTTTACATGCTGTAGTAAAGGCGTTACTTGTTTGTGGATTTACAGTATAGAATGATATTCATCACACTTTCATTAAGTGACTAATTTATGTAGTACTTTTAAATTTATGTTGATATTTACAGTGGTGTGAATTTTCTCACAGCACTTTTTTTTTTCTACTTGTAGTGCGTCGTAATTGTTGTTGATAAGATGGAGAGATGATCCTGCCATCTAGTGATGTAACAGCATGTAAATGTATTCACTGAGTGTAAATATGAGCACTTGTTTGTATTTGGTGTATAATGTGAGAGGTAGAGTACTTCTTTATCTAGGATATATACAGTGAGGTCTAAGTGATTAATAAAAGAGGATTACAGTAATTCAGTTTTCTTTTTTTTTGAACTTGGAAAAATCTGAAGTAGTCTAGGGAATTATATTGGAGTAATAGCATTGGTGACCCGATGAGAAGTACCTCCCTGTCCTTGCTGTCCATTTTGAACCAAGTATATCTGCCCCAACCCTGGCAGTTTTCAAAGCCAGGTTGGTTAAGGCCTTAAGCAACCTGGTCTAGTGGGAGGTGTCCCTGCATATGGCAGGAATGTTGGGACTATATGATCTTTAAGGTCCATTCCAACCCCTTAACATTCTATGATTCTATGATTTATAATATACCTCATCTGTATTACTCAAACAATTCTTAATATTCATAATTTAAAAAAATTCTATTAAAACCTTTTCAGATAGTCTGTTTTGCCTTGTTCAGGTGCTCACAAATGTGACAGTAACACATCAGTCTGTGATGTCCCTTCCTGAAGGCTGACTGCAACTAGTGTGAGGCTCCTCTCCTCATTCTCTGGTGACAGACAGGTTTTGGCTCTGAATCCTGCTGGAGGAGCAGCTGTAGTTTGGCCTCCCTGGGCTGTGCTTTGGTAGAACCATTCTCTGGTTATCAACCACCGAGGGAGCGTAAGCAGATTAGCGAGTGGAGCTAAAGTTAGCCTCTGCAAAATCCTTGTGTCCAGATGCTGTCAAAGCTCCAATTTAAAGAAGTGTCTTGGGTGCCTGAATGCCTAAATCCCTTGACTTTGACAGACTCCAGACATCCTACCCAGTGCTGCAAAGTCGTTTCTCAGAAATTATTAAATTGTAGGAGCATGCTTGTTTTCTGTGTGTCCGATTCTCTCTCACACCCCTTCCCGGTAGCAAGCCCAGCCTCAGCCATCCTGGTGGCTCCTCTTGTTTGCCTTTGTCCCTTTTGGCAAAGGAGCTGAAGAAACCCGTGCAGAGCTGGAATAAAGCAGTTTCCATTAACAGCATGCAATTAAGTGGAGGGTGATGCAGGTCCTGGCTAAAGGCTCTTGTCGCTCTGGGCCTTTTCTGTTGGCTTTCCAGTCAGGTTGCCTGTTTTGTTTTGCTTGAGTTCAGGCCAAAATGAAATGGTATCCAGCTGCCCTAGTTGATATGTAATCTCCTTTGGTGCTTCAACCTCCATGTGTTCCAGGATTAGATTCCTCTGGTTTGTCTTGTCAAATAAACATCAGCATTTAACAATGTTAGGTGGGTAAGAGCATTAGGTGAATAACCTGCTTCTCCATGTTAGCACTGAGGCAGTTCACACAGGTAGTGTCAAGGCTGTCGCAGGTACTGTACACTCAATTAAACTGGGAAAATTGTATTTTCCATTGAGTGGCTACAGCTATGCTGAAACTTGAGTGTGTTGAGCTGCTTAGGTTAAATATTTCACTAAATCTACTACAGTTATTTAAATAAAAATTGTTGGAATGAATCATTGCTTCAGATGTTTTCAACAGCACCTGAAATGTGTACATGAGAAAAGCAATGTAGAATATAATAGATTTACAGATTATGGAAGGGATACTAGTTTATAATATTCTTTGCCCTTTAAAATTTTAATAATGGCATATTTTTATATGGAGTTAATGAGCCCTGAAAGTAAATCAGGATTGAAACTTAAGGTTATGTTATTTTTGTTTTCAATAAGCATTGGGAACTAGTATAGTGTTTAGCTGCATTTGTGTTTCTCAAGAACACGGTGCAAAGTTAAGTGTCATGAGGCTTTTATCTCAAATATGCACTAATAGTGCATTTTTTCCCTTTTATGTTCCAGTATTTGCCCCTTTAAGGGAATATATATATATATATATGTATAGCTGTGGTTCCTTAAGCTTTGGTAAATTTTATACTGTAGAAATCCTATGTGGAGTTCACTGCATACTGTGCATTAGATACTTTTCAGCATAAAACAGTAAGTGCTTTGAGATCTATTACTGAAAGATGTGGAGTGGGAACTGGGTACTGAGATGACAGTAAGATGTGATTTGTTATGGCACTGAATATTATACATTACAGTAGCAATTACCAAAATCTCCCTCACTCCATTTATTCCAGAGGAAATTCTCTTGTTGATAAGAACAGCTTTTATTCAAAGTAAAGAATTTTGCACACTTCTTCGCACTGGTTTTGTGGTAAAGATTAACTGATAGGTCATAATCTTTTATGTTGAGTGTATTCATACATTTGAAGAATGGTTGGTAAAACTGGGATCCTGCCATTGCAGGGCCATGTCTGCCCTAACAGTGCAACCCCAAAGAAGAGATCCTAATCTGAAATTTATGTATGTGTGCTTGTTTATGTCTGTGTACACACACAGGAGAGTGTTGCATCTTACTTGAGTAGAGAGAGCTTCAATCCTGCTAGTGTCTGTGGGAGGTTCCTTGTCCAAAATTCACCTGCAAGTGTATCTTGGTTGAGTTAGGAACTGTACCTGTGGCGTTAACATACAGGCTTTTTTTGCTCTTTTTGCAAAAGACAAAATGTGACTTTAGCAAGGTCTTGGGTGTTATTTTCTGACCCTTTGTGGTTTAAATAACAGGTAACTTGTACAAATTGTATGAAAATTAATGTGGTCTATATTTTTAGGCAAGCCTAAAATCTCTTTATAAAAGCCCCTTTTTCGCAGCACATTTGCTATGGGCGGGTGAGCATAATCTTGGTGCTCTCACAGCTGTTCTGTAGCACCTGGTTTGAAACCTGAGCGTGTGCCACTGCCAGGGAGGTGGCAGTCAGGGCAGCAGGGAGCTGCTCCAGCCATTTCAGGCTTCTGCAGCCCAGAGTTATTGTTCATAATGAATATTCTCTTTCTGTTCTCAGCATGGGTGTCATTAATGGGAGAAACTATTTGAGAACGAACTATAGACAGGTACAGGTCGTTGTAGCCAGGTGCTTAATTATTGTCATTAGGAAGCATTTGGAAGTTCCTGGTGTGCACTTTTAGAAATGTAACAGTGAGTAAACCTCTTTAGATTTTGATGGATTTGTCCATTGTATTAAAGGACGATTAAAATGATTAGATGTGCAGTGTTGAAGTATTAATTTTCTGAACATATTTATCAAGAAGAGGTAATAATTATAGTCTGCTTGATAATGTTATGCACATCACACTCCTGTTAGCTGATTTTTTTTCCTGCAACTGTGCCAGATTTTAATTAACATATTTGAAAACAAGTATAAAACTTGTGCATTTATAATTAAATCTTCAATATCATTATTATTATTGTGCTTTCAGAAAGGTGTATTTAGCATACAAAAATGGCCTAGAATTACAGTAAGTTATAATGATCCTCACAAAAATACTGGGGTTATATGTGAAACAGATGGCATTCCTTTTTATTGGGGAAAAAGAAGCAACCTGAATGAAAACAAATTTTTCTGTGTGGACTCAGGGCTTTGTTACAAATGATTCAGAGTGAATAAGGTGCTTTCCACAGAGATATACTCAGCATAACCCACTCATCGCTCCCTATGAATTCTTTGGGCCCAGAAAACTTTCTCATTTCCGTCTCGCTTTTAAAAACACTTTTTTGTGGCAGCTGTATTTGCCGTTCTGTTTGCTTTCCTGTTTCAGAGTAGAATGGAAGAACATGGAGACACGAGCTACCTCTTGTGTTCAATCTCTTTAATTACACTCAGGGGCTTTTTCTGTGGAGTTCTTTTTGATTCCGCTACCTCCGTGCACAGGAAGGCTGGATGATCACTTGTGGCACTTTATAGGTTTCAAATATTTTTCTGAAAGATTAAAAATAGTAACAGCAGTGTTTTGCTATTATGCAGAAAGTTAGATGAGGCTGTATTTCTACCTATATGTCTTTTACTGAGATATGCATTTTCTTTTGAAGACCTCATTATGGAAGAGCTGGTCTTCATTTTGCGTCGGTGAAAATTAGTAAATGTTAAGGAAAATGAAAGATCTGACTTTACTAAAGTGGTTTTTTGTTTTGTTTTGTTTTGTTTTTACTTTCTATTAAAATGTTGCAAAATCTGTAACTTAGTCAGGTACTTGTAAGCCAGTGTAAATGAAGATGGACGAAATAACCATAGGTGTGGTTTTATGGCATGCATCTTTTAGTATTTATTGAATAGATAAAGAAAAGTGTATTACAAATACCAAGAAATGACTGACTGATGGATCATTTCTTTCCTAGGCATTTGGGAAATCTTCATTATACTTAAACACTGTTTAGGGAGAATCTGGCCTGCTAGTTTTTAATACTAGTGTATATATTTTGTCTTAAAGGATTCAAATATGATTAACTTCTGTAAAAGGAACACATAATGCTACAAGGTTTTACAACATATAGTATGATCTTAGCAATTACCATCAGATCATTACTTGAAAATTTGAAGTTCTCTTTTCTCTTTAGATAGATGCTGTTATAGGATAGGGTTCTTCAACCTTCTTGATTTGTGGACTCCTAGACATTTTCCAGTGATACCCTTTATTAATTTCTGAATCACTTCTTTCTTCTTCTTCCCTTATTCCAACCATTGGAGACATAACAGATATATGAATCTAATTTGAATTTGAAATTCAGAAAAAAAGAATTAGAATTTTTAAATTTTTTGGAGGACAAAGTTTACTAATTCTGAATAATTTTGGGTGATAACAGTATCATTGCAAAGGTAATTTTATACTGTATTTATCTCCTTAATCAACCGGTTTAAAAATTAAAAAGACTTCTTTATTTCTAAATTAGTTGTCAGTAGAAAAACAAGGTACACGAGCATTGCTGGTGTCAAGTGCAAGTTAATTGCTTGAATTCCAGTACTGTACTTGGGGCAAACCAGTAAAGCTGCAGATTTGCAAAAATGTCTAAATAAATATCCGAGGGTATGGTGGTGTGACACAGAACTTTCCCCTGCAACTGTAGAGTAGCACATCATAGAAGGAGGGAAACATTCTACTGTTGGCACAAGTGTTGTATTTGGGGACTTCTGTCCAGCTTTTGTTCATCCATGTGTAAACATGGAGATAGGCTTTCTGTAACTCTGTAACTAAGGTTTTTTCAGTGGATATCTAATATCAGCTGTAAATAGGAATGCAAAATATTAATAATGTACAGAAACTGTCATAAGTACAGGGACTTCTGAGTGCTTGACTGCAGTCTCCTCCATGGTGATTTAATATGTTTTAAACACAGCGGTTCTTGTTTGTATGTGAGATTAACTTCTCAGATGTTAAAAGCTGTCCTTATCAATCAGTTGATTCCCCCTTTTTCCTGCATTTTTTGCTCTTGGGTGCTTTTGCTTTCTTGTTATTGACAGATAGCTGAAGAAGATTTTTTCATTCTCCAAGTAGTTTTGTTGAACCCTGAAATGCTTTTGTTATCTATAGTGTGGCAGAAATGTAATGCAAAATATTTCAGCTGGGTCTTCTCTTTCTGTGCATTTTAAAACACCAAAGATGCTTGTAGAGATGTACAAGGAATGGTTTGTTTCCTATTTCAGTAAACAGTTCTGTTAAGCACAGTATTTATTGATTAAGGGATCTTCCTTCTAGTTCTTTGTTTCTGACAGTATTTTAAACGTGTCATGGATTTTTATATTTCATGTTCCAATTGAAAATACTTTAAGTTTTATTTTTCTAAATGCAAATGCACTTTTCTTCCTTATGTTGTCACAACAGATAGTGAACTCAGATGCCACTCTTCAGGAGTTTTGATTTTCTGGTAAGGTGTACCCTTGGTTTGTGTTGCACAGTTCAGCTGAGGGTGCCAAGTGGATGAGCTGGTTCACTTGTTAGCTTTGTCTGGATACAGTTTGCTTATGGGTTTCCCACAATTTGTCGTGTGTGCAAGTTTTGCAGTTTATTTGTGCACAAAATCCAGTGCAGATCCCTTGAGAGATTTGTGTGTGGATGTTTATTTAGATGAGAGGAAAATGGCTTAACACTTGCTTTCTGCTGAGATGTGGAAGCAGAGCAAGCTTTCCTTTGGTGTTCTTGTCCAGACTCTGGCAGGGCAGGACAGAGATACCTCATAGACTGACCAGATCATGCAACTGCTGGTATTAACACCAGTTTTGCAATATACCCTTTTCCAAATATACACATTTTCAAACACGTATATTTTCAAATTTTTATTCGCAGTGAACAGTTTACGTTTGGACATTGTTAGGTGTTTGTTTAAATACATTGAGTTGTGGCCTTAGGTTTTTCTTCATTTTAGACCTTCACTCAGGTTTTATTTTGCTATATTAGGTATCTTGGTCTAAATTGAAGGGAATGAACTGAGTGGCTGCTGTGTCCATGTGCCTCTGGTAGGGAGGCTCCTGGCCAAGCTTTGGAGATAGCATTTATGTTCTTATGAATCTGACTGTCTCCAGTAAATACCACTCATCTCAAAGCAACATTTTTCCCTGGAAAATAAAGTCACTCCAAGGGGAGAGAAACATTTCACTGTTGTTTTATATATTTAGGAAGCTGCTGCTGCTGCAGCTTTTTTCATTTCCTCCACTTTAAAGTGTTTTATCTAATTCAGGATGTTTCAAGTTATTATTCTAGACAGTCGCTTAAATAAAAATAAACAATTTAAAATACATCATTAAAAGTATGTTATGCCCAAAATGGAGTCAATGATGTGTCCCACAGGACCAGAAAATGAACCTTAGAATATTATGAACAATTTAAAATGGTCAGATTTAATTATAGCAGGAGTGTGCAATTACTGAATGAGGTATGAGAGACATGGGAAATGTTCCCATCTAAATAATGACCAGAATGTGCTTGTTCTAATAACATTCCATAACACATTTAGGGCCCTAGGATTACAACACTTTCAGGTTATTAGAAGACGATGATAATAGTGTGTTTTATTGCCAAATTACTACCATATTCTCTGAGGTATGAAGTGATATTAATGACCATTTTCAATAAGGAATAACATTTTGCAACATCAGTAGCACTTAACCATATTAAAATATGTTGTGTTGTGCAGTAAAGCCCTGGGGTATAGAGATGAAAACTAAAGAGTTTAATTTTGAGATGCAATTGGGAAATTATTTGGACATTCAAAAAAGCTTTAGGGTAAAAATACATTAATGAAGTATGTTTTTTAACTATTTGAAATAAATAAAAAGATGCATGTATATTACCTAGTTGTAATTTTGGTTTATAAAAATGTTAAAACCAGTGCATGACCTACATTCTGTTTAGTGTGCTATATAAAATTTCAATTATCTACATGTCTGCTCAATCTACAAATGAACCAATAAAAGAGAAAATTAGTACATATATGTAAATGAATGCTGGTTGGAATGCATATTAAAAATATTTTTCATGGAGGAGGAAGCTTTATGGAATAGGTGACAAGATAACATTCAGTTTCTCTAGTAGCACATTCTCTTAATGAGGAACTCTGTGTTGAAACAATTTACCAACAGCCATTCTTTACAGATTTGTGTGCCTCTTTAACTGTAAATATTGTAGTATTTGTTTTGCCAAGGTCAGATGCTCAGACTTGGTGACATTATTGTCATTGATCTAATCAACTGTTAACTCTCATACCATCTGGTTAAGTTATTATGTTAATTTCAAGTAAGTAAGTTAATTCCAGTCACTCACAACTGCCAAAGATGGGCAATTTTATGATGTCAAAATATGCTTCTGAAGCTAAATAAACCCTCTGTACATCTTGTGTGTTATGGAATGTTGTAAAAAGTAAAGATGTGTTTTCCTGTGGGAGCATCACTTTCATTTGCTTAAAACAAATCTGTTTTATTTAGAGTCATAAAAATAAGGAAATCATATTGTGGTTTTATAGTCACTGTAAAATATAAAATATTTGTAAGTTACCATCTTATTGTTGAGTCAACAATTGAAGAGTTGCATGTGATATACATTTTAATTGTATATGATATCATTTTATACAATCCAAATACTGTTAAATGGGTGCAACAGGATACATTAAGGATTGGTTTGCAGCCACAACCTTGTATTTAATGTCAAATGTGGAACTGTCAGAATTACAAAGTTTGACATACGTCTGTACAGAAATAATTGGAGGAACTTGCTATCTGTTGACTTAGAGCTTTAGTTCTGCTTTAAGATAATGAAAATTAAATCTCTGCTTTAATTCTGTGCTAGATCATGGGAGCTTCAGTTCTGCTCTCCCTTAGTGTACAAAGATCATGATTTGAGTGCTGAAAATTCAAGAAATTAAATTTTAGAAATCCTTGGAATTTGATCGAAGTTCATTATTAGAGTATCATTCTTCTGATGCTGCATGAGAACGTGTCTTCATAAACTGAAGCATTCAAGGTTTAAGCTAAAACCTTGTGTTGTGAAACTTGGGATTAAAATCACCAGAATTTGGTGAAATGTTAAACACTGAAACCCATCAAATTTTAATTAGGACTTGAGTGAGTTTTAGTTCAACTCCAATTTAATGTGAACCTTTTTTTGCCATACTGTTTTGAAATGGTCAGTTTGTGGCTCTTACACAACTTGGGACTACCCCAGCTGTTGCTCTATTTCTTATCTCACAATTATTCTGGTATTTAAGATTAAAATAAAAAGTCTTGTTCTACTCATAAACAGAAACTTAGTTAATGTCAGATAATAAAATCTGGAGTCCCATGAGTCTTCATGGCTTTAAAGCCATAGGGCACTGAAGAGGTACTGTCTGGTAGCTTTGATATTGAAGCCATTGTGTCTAAATGAATGGAGTTATTTGAATATCTCTCAGGGAAGGATTAGTGTTTGGTGGCACAATGTGCAAATTACTTGTTTGGTAACGTGGCATATAATGCAATTGGAGATGGAGTTTCAACTGGTCCAGTTTTATGCGTAATAACTTAAAAGCAATATAGAGACGTACATATTACACTATTTATGTTGGTCTCATGATTTAATATGGTGTATTTGACTGGATACTGTTCAAATAAAATCATATGGGGATGCATGTGTGGATTAAATGGCTCTTGTAAATAGTGATAATAACTTGATATTGGTAAACATTGATAAATCCAAAGTGTGTGTTTTCTGGTGGCAGAAACAACCAAATGAGCTCTTCCCATTCTGTATTCGGAGCTGCAGTCGCCTGCTATGCTGCAGAAAAGGAGGGAGGTGTGGGCTGTCTTCTCCTCTCCAGCTGATGGGCTGTGCTCCATTGGGAACACCCCCTGGTGGGGATGCCCTAGTTTTTGATATTCTCTATTGGCACAAGGAAAGTTCTGAGCAGTGATGACTGGGAAGTGCAAAGTGCTGTTCCTTTTGTAAATTGGCAATTGATGGCAATATTGTCAATGCATGCTATGTTTTCCTTCGCTGGTGGCCTATAGAAATGGTATCAAGTTTTTACATCATTTTGTAATGGTTTTTTTCTTTTCAAATAAGAACCTCGGTTATCATTTAGCATGTAGTTATGTATATATATGTGTGTATGGATATGTATTTGTAGGTCCATGTTTATATAGCTGTTTGTAATTATATTTGCTTGGACAGATCTCTCTGTGCTTATATGCATTCTAGCCTTACTTAAACTCTCTGCCTTTTAAAGGGTCTAAATCCATCAGTGATTCTGGTACAGATTTCTAAGGGAGAATGTTGTCAATTTGAAAATTACATATGAATTTAAAAGATGTTAAGTGTGTAAATACTGAAAAGCATTAAAATTTATATAAGCTATAAGAATATTTTCAATGCATTTAGTTTTTCTGGCTTTGAATAAAATGTGTCATGTCTCTGTGTACAGGTTCTTCTCTGTATTTTATAAAAGGCAGTGTAGTAACAAAGCCACTGTTTATTTAAACCAAAAGGGGTTTTGTGATGATCTCTCTCTTCAGGAAGGAGTCCCAGTATCTTCACAGGAGATACATATATATTGTTTTTTAAAATGCATGTAAAGAGGAACCACTTTTTCTATACTCCTGTGTGGCTGAGTGCACTAAAACCCTTCTCCTGTTCTTTCTGGGTCCTGGAGAAAATGCTCTCGGATATTGTTGATTTGGCCAGAGAGTCTTAACTATTCATTTTCTAACAGAAAAAAAAAAAAAAAGATGGACTTAAATCTGAGTGGAAAAAAAAGAGCCTGCTGGCAGGAGAACATGGTTGCTGTGCCTAATGACAGGAGGAAAATGGGAGCTATAGGGGGAAGAGGGGCAGAAGTGATATTGCTCCTCCCAGCCTCAGAAAGAGACCAGAAGCAGTTCTTATTTTTTGTTGAACTTGTTCTTTTTTATCCTTTACCCCTGGATAGAGAGAGCTGTGGCTTGAGGCTGTGGTTGGGCTTCACCCACATAATGGGCAGTGCGGGAGACTGTGCAGGGAGAAGGTGGCAGAGGTAATCCCCTTCCCACAGTCACTGCCGTGCACCGTGGAGCCAGGCTGATGCCAGGATGCCCAGGGCAGCTCTCTGCTTGCCCTGCTCTGCTGGGAGTCACAGCTGGAGAGAAGCAGCTGTTCAGTGTTGGCAAGGCTGATCTGGGCAACTATACCTAGCCTAGGAAGAGAATTTCGAGAAATAGTTTTAAAACCATTCAGACAGATTTCTGAATTTTCTCATTTATGTAATCAAAGTATTCTTATTGTACTGTTGCCAGTGCTGCTCTTACCACAGTCATTATTTAGATACTGGAAGCACAAGCAGCCTGTTGTTTAATTTACTGAAATAAGTGTAATCCATTAGTGAAGAGTTGAAATTACTGTAGCAAATAGCATTAGATAGCTCACAAAGTGACTATATAGAGCTTTGGGGAAAGCTAATCTTTCTGTTTTGGGTTATCAAAAGATTCCTTCTGATATTCTGCATAAAATTTCATCTGTTTCATATCAAATAGAGCTCTGGGTTTTGTAGCTCAAACAGTGACATTCCTTTCAAAATGCTGCTTGTGCTGTGAATTTGCAAGTGCTGGGATTGGCAGTGTAGCAGCTCCGTTTTCAGTCTGCATGGAAGATGCACTAACTGTTCAGCAGAGGTCACTGTAAGTTTGTGGTTGAGACATTTAAATGCAACTTATCAAAATGTAGTACTGAAAATATTAATATTATGATTAGGAAATTCTTGTGCCTGCCTTAGCTTTGAAATTAAGCACCCTGAATGTTATGAAAGATCTTTTTTTTTGTCAAAGTAGAAAGTGGAGGTGATTACAAGATTTCAAAGAAACTTGAATGGCCTTAAGAAATGTGGCATTACCGAGAATTCACTAATCTTTAGTATTACTTATCAAGATTTATCCAAATGATGACTTCTGTAGGTGTGTCTCTTCCTTCCAAATTGTGTCACTCTTCCCATCCCCCAAGAGCCAGGTGTGTCAGAGCGCTTCCCTAGCACTGTTTACACCTTCCCAGATCTCACTTGTCTTGCACTTATAGGCCCCAAGATGAAGACAAAAAGGAGCGTGGCTTTTCTGTTTCTTACTAAGGGCAGCATTGAAATCAGCTGTAAGCCCCATCTATTTTCCAACTCTATATGTTTTCTCTTGTTCCCTTCATCATTGCAAGTAAGCTTTTTAAGCTGTGTGACAGCAGAGTAACCTTTTGCTGCTGTTTTCCCCCTGGACTATATACCTCTACTCTGCCATTGTCATGGGGGGATCAGTAACAGTCCTTATCATCTGCTGTTTGACAATGTTTTCCATTTCCAAACAAACTAAACCACTCATAGAGCTTCTGAAAAGTACTGGTTTAAAGCTTTTTGTTTTCCTACCACCAATTGCTAATTATAGCTGTGAGAACCCGTCCTTGGAGAAATCTTGAAAGTCACCCTTCTTATAAAGACAACTTCCGATTCTGATTAACCAGAAAGCTAATGAGGCTTTCGAGTCTTCTGGATTTTTCACTTGATGTTAGTTCTTCAAGGACTTGTATAATCTTATTATGGAAATAATGCCAACAGATGTTTGCAATTTTGCATCCACTGCAGCTCTATCACTGCATAGGCATGGGAGACACTGGAAGTTGATTAGGGGAGAAAAGCAGGTGGAGTTAGATTGTTGCTGTTTGTTTAGATGGAACGAGAAGGAGCTCCAATTTCATTCAAGAAATTATAGGAAGGAGGAGTTCATTTAACCAAAGACATTGCAGGGTGGAAATGATGTCTGTGAAGTTTACTCCAGGAGGAGTCTGTTGTTCAGCCAGCAAATAGAGCCTTGTCTGAACATATATTCTCATTTTATGCTGACCCTTTGTCAGTTTGCAAATGTTTTTTGTGGTTGCACTGAGGTGAGACTGAAGTGAAGTAAACTGGAAATCCAGCAGGGTGAGTGAGCCTTGCAATAAATCATGCCTGTATTTGTGACTTTGGAAAAAAACAATTTTGGTGGTTGCCAGAAATGGGAACTATATCATTAGTTACATGACTGTATGGTTCTGCGGCTTTTTACTTGTATTCCAGTTTAGTCATGATTCACAGTACCATATTTCGAAAACCAGAAAACCTCTCCAAAGAGTGCCCTGAGGGTAGAAGGACGCATAGTGGTCAGTGGCATTTGTGTATTCCTCCTCCACGATGTAGTGAATTTTTTTGAGTATGCCTCACTCCCAAAGAAGCATCTGAGGTGAAGATGATTAGCAAAGGGATTGATCTGGCCCTCCCTGGACAAAGAATTGTGGCTCCAGCTTTGGCAAGGAGTCAGAAATTCAGATACAATGTGTAGTTAAAAGTAACCTCCTTGGGCAGGGTCCCAGTGGCTGGACAGGAGGTTGTAGCCTGTGAAGTTGGAGCTGGAAGTCTCAAGCTCCCTCACCTGTTGAGAGAAACAGGTACGAAAAGGCAAGTGTGTACAGCTATGATCAGAGCAGAAGTGCTGATGCTTCAAAATAGAGGGTTTGAAAACAGCATTGTTGGTGTGAACCTGATGTTCTCTTTGTTCCTTTCTCTGAAGGGTAATGAGGCAAAGTCAAAAGCTGGAGTCCAGTAGAGTACTGGGTTAAACATCTAGGTAAAATTTGTGGCCAGAATTTAAAAAGTATGTGTCAAACTGTCAGTTCCCACCCTCTCTTTAGTATTTCTTCTCTGCACCTGTAATATCTATGAACTGTTATGCCCAATCTCAATATTGCATGCTCCCTTCCATTTGGATCTTCTGAAGATGAACTGTACTAATTAGGCCAACATTAAGGTGGTAAGATCAATATTTCATTGCTAGACTACACCTTATCACAAATTTCTCCTTGACCAGGATACAAAATATCCTTTTTGAATTGTCATCTTGAAATATTCATGATTGTTTCTGTAAAGATGAGGTGACTGAGGTAATGCATTTATGGACATGTCTGCATGGATAGAGAAATGTTTTATGCAAAGCTTTGATTAAAGACAAGAGTTTGCTATCTGTAAGAGGCTGGTATGTCCAGGGAGTGTAATTCTGTGGTGGGCCTGTGCTAAAGTATTTTTCAGCTTGTAATGTTTCAGGTGTTGCTGTGCAGGTGCAGTTTGGGATTCCTGGCACAGATATTTCTGATGTAAATACCTGCTGCTAAGCAGGTGCAGATATCTGATCTTCCTCACAGTGAACTGACACAATTTACAGAGCTTATGGCTTCTTTCTGTGAAAGCATTTAGTGCCTTTTGGATTGTCTTAGTGTCTTCAGAATGGAAAGATTTCAGTCTGGCCAGTTTCATGTGGCTTTTTTTTTTTTTAAGCCTCCATCCCCCAACCCCTTGCCAAAGTAAATGTCAGTTTTTCCTCCAAGAGTGGTTTGGTGCATGGTAGAGAAAAGTGTGCGTGAATGATGGGGCTGACTTAGGGATCTTGACAGTGAAAAGGCATTTGCTTTTTCATCAAGGTGTGTTTTCTATTCAAAACTTAAAATAAAAGGACATAAGGATTCGAAACAGGTGGCAGCTCATCATATGGTCTGAGCAGTGCTCACCTGCATGGCACCAGGGGCTCACACAGAGAAGGTGCTTCTTTCAGTCATTTCCTTTCAGCTTTTGTCAGTAATCAGAACATTTTCAAATAGTAAAAGGGAAATTACGAACTCCGCCTCAATTCGTGATATAACTTGTATCACTTTTCTGGTCCAATTCCCAAATTGGGTAAACAAAAGAAACCCCCTTAATTTGTGCTGTATTTATGGAAAGTGGCTACGATGTTGAGCTTTTCCCAATAAAATTGATGAGAAATCATACTAGTTTAACCTTTTCATACTAAGGTGTGGATGAGAATAGGAATATAATTTTAACACCTACTGTTGGGAAAATAAATTGAAAATGTTTCATATGTGGCACCAGTGGTAAATAACATTCTGCTTGTTTTGTGTGTACTAGATACATACAAGATACAAATGGGTTTTATAGAAAAAGATATAGTTCCTGTCTTACTGAAATGTATTTCTTATAACTGTTAATGCTGTGGTGTGATTCTGCAGTCTTTTCAGTGAATATCCATAGTTCTAAGACGATATGTGAGTAAAAATGAAGAAAAACTTTGAAATTCAGCAGTAGTTGTGTGCTTCAAACAGCAGTCCTACTATGACTGATTATCCAAATAGGTCCCACAGAGCCCTCAACCATGTTGCCTGCAGTCTTTTAACACAGGTAAGGCAGAGAGCACCTTCAGAATCTCAGACGCTGGCAAAATTCATGTCATCCACAGCCTTTACAAAGAGAGTGACTTCCAGCTGCTGCTCTTTGCACTGGAACATGAAACATTGCTCCTAATCCCATTCTCCTCCTCTCCATATCCATGTAGAATGTAATTCATTATTATTCTTCTTCACTTATTATCACTTTGTTTACAAATAGATTATGAAAAGTAAAAAATAAGAACCTCCCCATCCCAGTATTCGGTGACCAGGTGCTTCCCAGGATTCAGCTGAAGTGCAGTTGAGAAAAATGATGAAGCAGCTTCCAAAGAAGGAGACCTAACCTGCATGCTTGCTTCCTTAAATTGTCCCCTCTACAAAACTGTATGTTTCTTTCAAAACAGTGCATTTAGCGGCCTTTGATGTGAACAGTGAAATAAATATTTTGCTTTGTATGTACTTTGATTAGTTATTGACATTTTGGCTTTTTGTGATTCTTCACACATTAATATTTCATATACAAAAGGCTAGGGTATTTAATATCTATGCAAACCTTCCATATTATTTCCCTTAATAACCTTGCTTAAGAAGAAATATGGACCAGTTATAAGGAGAAATAAAAGGACAACCCGTCCGGGGACCTACTCCTTCCTATAACTTGTGTCAGATTGGTTTTATTTCTTTGTAGTTAAGTTTCATGTTAGTGATACCACTGAGTTCTTTCTACACCTTTTCAAATGTAGACACTGAACTGGGCATGAAGTTAACCTCTAAGCAATTGCATGTTCTCCTTTTACAACCAAGTATCCCTTTTGTTGCTGCTGTTTTGAGAGTGTGTCTTTATTTATTTATGTGTATATATAAGGATTTCATAGCAGTTTACAAGCAATGTCTCAGTTTGGGTTTTGTAGCCACTTATGATCTTTTCTGAAATAGTCTTCTGAACGAAGTTTTGGATGTAGCAAGTAGTTAGCTAGATTGAATAGAATTTGGAAATTTTTTTTGGTCCAAATTGGGTGTGTGAAAACTCTGCTTCCCAGCTCAGGGTGTCACTCATCCAACTTGCTGATTTGGAAGATAAGATTGCTTGACAGTAAATTTAAGCTAGGCAAGGTCATTGGGAAAATTTGGAAGCATCTAAACTGGGCAAAGAGGGAATGTTTTTGTGGATAGCACAGGCTCTATCTGGTGAAATTAATTTTCTCAGCGGAAAAGGCAACAGTTTTCTTTCTTTTCTCTCACTTTCTCTTCTGAGGTTTGTTACATTACTGCATGCATCTTGAAGTTTTCACAACCACCAGGAAAGTGGAGGTTCTTCTGAAAAACTACAAAGGAAAACAAAAAAACTACAAAACTCTACAAGGAAAACTGGCTAATATTAGTGATTGATGTGCAAATAAAATTAAGATAATAAATAGACCAGCATTATGGCTGGCTTGGGCCATGGTAGTATTCTCTGGCAGTGATCTCTAAAAAACCCAACAAAATCCTCTTTGACAGAGAATCACTTTCTCTGAGAAGGCTAGAAAATTTATAAAAGTGTCTACCACTCCACAAAATGTGCATACTCTTGGTGTGTTTGGCAGTCATAAATGGATTTGCTTTTAAACGAGCTAGCATATTTGCAGCCAAATTTATTTGTCCTCCTGCTGGCTTCTGTAATCAAGTATCATAAGTACGACTGTCTAGCATCATAAATTTTTTGACAGGAATGAGTTGACTGCTACATTTCCTTTGGCACGCAGGGTCTTGGAGCTGTTAGTTACGTTAATGCAACAGACAGTCTACCCTAGTTTTGGTGGGACGCGTGTCTGAACCTTCAGCAGAAAGTGGAGATTCGTGTTCCTCCTTTGATTCTGCTGGGGCACAGCAGTAACCACATGTCCTATGGTATTTCCTCCAGACTGGGAAATGCATATAACAGGAGTGATACAACATTTTGGACAAAATTTTGGTACCATGTTTACAAAAATAACTAAGGAGCATAATTCAACATAAGGACTGAATTAGTGGAGATGAGAGCTGAGCAGATGGCTTAATACTAAGATTTATGAGTCACCTTACATGCTGAACATGAAATACATGCATATTTCTTCCTATTCTTAGTGATATGTACACTTTTAATTCCTCTAGTACCCTTATTTTGGTGTCATCTGATCTTTTGTGGCATGTATTTTTATAGTAACCCAGCTGGGTAATGACATTTTTTTGTTACAGGTTTTCAACTGGAGCACTAATGAAAGGTCAACCAATCACTGTAGAACGTCCTTTAATTTCTGTTATTGCTGCTCTTTAGGAAATGACTGTCTCTGTTAATTCCATGGCTAGCAGAAGGAATTGTCTAAGGACTTACCTGCTTCAGTGGGAAGCCAGCCGGCCTCAGTGCTGAGCATGGGTGTTTGAACTAACCTGGGTGCCAAGGATCAGGTCTGCTAATCACACCTCAAAACTCCTGACCTTATTGCACTCTTAAGTGCCAAAGTAGCTTCCTAAGCGTTGGGCCACTTCCTTTTTCAACAATAAGATTTATTAATAACTTTTTGCTTTATATTTATTGCTTCCATTTTTAGAAGACATTGAATTAATAGAATCTTAATTCAACAGAAAAAAAACCCTAGTTTTCTGAATGTGTTTTTTTCCTTTCTTTTTTTTTTATCCATGCCATGGCTTGTTTATTTTGAGCTGGGTGTGGATATATTTTCATTTCAGTTGGCTGTGTGCCTTTCCCACCCAGCCACACGAACAAGAGGGAGCATCTTTCAATTCAGAAGTTGGCAAAAATAACGGAGCAGCAAAATTCTGCCCTTGGGAAAAGGTTAGGTATTCTTTTAATAATGTGAGAAAAACAGCAGGTTTTGCCTTAGGGTACTGGGGTGAAAATTGGTATCTTTGCATGGGATCTTTCATTAACACGTGAAAGAACAAAGAAAACACATGGGAAGATGTACAGAAAAGTGCTACTACTTGGAGAGTAGCTCTATCTGCTTTTCCTTACTCGGGATTTGGGGCATTCTGGTTTTCTAAAACTCACTTTTCATCTTTACTACCCTTGTTCAGAAGCACAGACATCACTACGAAAAATTATTTCAGTCCAGAATAGTTTAAATTGAAAACTCATTGATCAGTGAGGAGCCGTATAAACAACGTGTGGGAATATTTTATGAATAAGCAAAATAGGATAAATGATTCTATTATGAAGGATCAGAGAGTCTTAATCTTGGTCAGAAGGTGCAATGATTTATGCCATTAACCAATTCAGATGCTTGAATTTGTCACAGATCTACTGTGGCAGATGGAGGATCCCAAGGGACAATTTGCTGCAATTCCATAGGAGCTAAAACGTAGTTTGTGATGAGATGGGCAGCAGCAGTAGAGTGCCATGGAGAGCAGCTTTAAGAGGAAGATGAGCAGCAGTCTTGCATGCTGTGTTGTGGAGCAATATGACTTTTTAGCACTGTGGATTGAATTAAGTTAGTGCTTCTGTTGAAAAGGTTCTCTTTGGCTGCACTCTCTTACAAAGCACATTAAGACAAGGAAATCTTGTATGTGGGTGTTTGCAGATCTTGAATTCAAGTTTGACGTGAAGAAAACTTTTTCTTTCAAAACATCCATTGTGATATGTCTTAGTTTAGCAAACTGGGAGCTGTGGTAATAGTAGTTGTATTAGTTGTAAGTGCCTGAGTGTGTGTGCTTTCTGTGTAGCTACTTAGATGCAGTGTGGAGAACTGCTGTCATGCTGTCTCTGACAATATCACACACTTCAACTGTAATTTTTACATTGGTTTCTAGTTTATTGATTGGAGATTGTGTAGGCTGTGCTAGTGGGAAATCCCGGTAAGTGCAGCAGAAGTTGAGAAATGTTGGCTTGACTACTAGGATAAAGAAACCTTCTGTATTATTACAGAGGTCACTGAGGTTTGTAAAAATGTATGAAATGGCTGCTTTGTGGAGGGTGTATTTATTGCAATATTTAAGATGTAATATACTGACTGTGATATCTATATTCCCAGAAGAGCACAGTATTCTGTTGTTCTAATGACACCGTTCATAGTTAAGCTCTGTCATTATCATTTATAGGACACAGTCAATCAGATCAGCGCTTCACAGAAATGAAGTTCCTGGTCAGAGTAGTTTTCATTCTAATTATGTAATTAACATGAATTAATTTATTAACTTGTAGATCAATGAGGATTAGCAAAATGATAAAAAGTGAATAAACTGCTAAAGTCTTCTATATTGTGGTTTCTTTTCTTGTATGTACAGACCTGGACTATACTGTCTAATAGAACAGTTGTTTCACTCAAGTATTTATGTTTACACATGGAATTCTCTTTGTGGATAAAACTGTTCTTCCTGGTAGGATGGAAATCCAAAAAGTTCTAAAAATTAAGCAAAGCTAAATGACATACTGTGACTTGTTAAATTTATAAAAATGAAATTTCAGGGAATGTACATCATGTATAATACATATATTAGTAAAACATTTAACATCTGTTTTATATTACTTGCAGTGACACCACTACAGCAGTTTCTCGAGGAACTTGAAATTGCTAACACAGTAACACAGTTACATAGCTTTAAGTTACCAGGCTGCTTAGGACTTGAACATCTGTGGAGTAATTGTTTTTCTGTGATTTTTAATTCTTTCCCTATTTCCTTAGGTGGTTGGTTTTTTGTTCATTCGTTTTTGCTTTGTTTTGTTTTGCTTTGTTTTTTTCTTCTTTTTTTTTCATACTGACAGTTGTAGTTAGCTGCCTAATTGCAGAGTTGTTGCAAATCTTGCTTCTTCAGACGCTTGCTAATGGCAGTAATTGATTAACGAAAGGGACGTTAAGGTGTCATTACATAACCACTGAAACGTTTCTTTCCGTGTCATGGTCAGTGGCTCTCATTGACCCTGTTGATTAGATCATAATTGTGAAACGTCCTACTGGAAGTTCTGAGGTTCAGGTAAGGGCAGGAAAGAAGGTTTTATTGTCAGGCCATGTTTAAAAATAATACGGAATTTTATTGAGGCATTTCACATCTAGGATAAAAATTTTTCATGGGAAAAATATTGCTCACAAAGGTAACTTGAAATATAGGCATAAAAGAATATAGACACACAACATTTATTCTCTGATTTCAAGAACAGGTATTTGTATTTCTCTTTTATAATACGTGACATATGTATAGATGTATATATACACACCTGAAAACTTCAGATTTTGGCAAAATTAGTCTTTTACTATTGCTTTTATTATTTGTTTGCCTCATTCACACAATCTCAAAAGTCTCTACCTGTAGGTGTAATTTAATGATAGGTGCTCATGTAGAATGTTAATAGTTACAGAATAAGATTAAAATAATTAAGTAACCAAATGAAGCACTTCACATGAAACAATGCTAGAATTAAAGCTTTATAGGTACATTTTAAGTTTCCATATAGTTTATAAGTCTTTTTCTCCTTGAGTGTAATTTCTTGTGGCTTTGAAATGCAAACTGGAAACGCCATTTAGCTTCAGCTGATTATGGAAAGCTTAGTTCTGCTGCCCAAACCTCTGCTAATGCTGTAACACATAGAAGCAGAGTATTTCCCTCACTCTCACTTTGCATGCAAGTAGATAGGAGATAATCCACATGTTTAACCAGTGCTGTACATAAGAGGAATATTTTCAGTTATTGACTATGGGAGAGCATGAGCGTTGGCTGGTGAAGACTTTTCTGCTCCTTTCTTCTGAATTGGATGTATTTCACTTGCTCTCTTCCAGCCTCTTCCAGCTTGCCTTTTTTGTCTTGGCTCTTTTATCTCTATAGTTCCAGTTCCTTATTCTTCTTGCTCAGGACCTTTTACTACGTGGTCCAGGTCTCTGCCCTCCCTTCCTCTCCTTTGAGACGATTTCTTTTTTTTATCTGCCCTACTGTCAAAAGCATCAATCTGAGCCATTATTAGTAAAAGTGTCTGCTGTACTTCGCATAAGAGGCAAATATAATCAACATGCCCCCAGCAACTGATGATCCTTAGGGGAAAGTATAATTTAAATTAAAAACTTGCTGTTCTTTCTAGAGAATCAATTTCTATAGGTTCCGTCAGTGAAGGTTTTCCAAAAAAATGTAAAAATCAAAAACCGTGCAAGATCAATCTGTTTGGTTTTATGGCTTTTCTGCAGCCCAAGTGAAATGCATTCAGGTTAGCTGGTTCCCGTGTTGCCATCCTGTCTAAACTTTCTTCCGGGCTAGAAAACTGATAAGTGTCTGATAACCGCTGTGGAGACAAAACAGAAACATAAAGATCATATGTTGTGTAATCATCCTGATTACTCTGAGCAGTACTATGCTGCAGGTTTCACTAATCAAGATTAATTGTGATCTAGGCTACGTGAACTGCCATGTAGAGTGGATTGTAATTAAATAAAAATATAACCATTTTAACATTGTGCCACTAATATGTATTTACAATAGGTAGTACTTTTGAAAAGACTCTTATTCCCCACAGTGATTAGGAAGCTGAGTTATACTTTCTAACTGCACAGATGTTGTTAAAAGCTCATATTTCAGACCATAAAGACTTATTATACTTGAGGTTGTACAGCAATAGAAAAATGGTTTGTGCATCTGTCTGTTGTGTGAGACATTAAAAAAATCTGGAACAGCAGTGATTTATGGAAAATCTCACTTGTGTATGTGTATATATATATATGTTTAAATATTTAAAGTTACATATTTAAAACATATTTTATAAGTGGGGTGTTTATAGTGGGGTATTGCTAGGAAAAAATGCTTTGAAAGGGCTTTACAATTCAGAGGAAGAAAATATTTAATAGAGTGTATAATAAGAGAATCGCCTCTGTTTCAGCTTTCTCAGCATGAGCTGACAGGTCTTAACTTGACTTCTTTCACATGGTATCTTTGAATTTTTATCTAGAAGTACAAATGCTTCTCTTTGAGGCTTAATGAACCAAAACGTTTTGGGGTATGTATACTCAGGTTGTTTTGTGTGGGGGCCTAAATCTGTATTCTATATTCTGTTGTGTATTCTGACAACTAGAAATGTAATAAGCTTAAGTGTTTCTTCTTTTCATAAGGAACAAGGAGTGCATCCTAGGCAACCATACAAAAGCATAAAAAAACCTAAACATGCCAAGTGGATTTCTGCCCATGTGCAGAATGTTTGTTTTCGGTGACTTTTGTCTCTGCTACCACTGTTTCTGACTCTTGACCATTGCTTTTATTAGATACTGCTTTATTGGGTGTCTGTGCTTCCATCCTCATGCCACTCACAATAGTGGAGTATGTACACCCCAGAACATCTTTAAATATGCTAGCTGGGTGGGTTCTCCATTATCCAGGGCTCTGCCTCCCGGCAGCTTCCTGCCCAAGCAGGATATTACTTGGAGAAGGTTATTTACTGACCTTGCACGGGTTCAGCGACAGCCATGCTGGTGGTGGGAGTGTATCAAACATTTGCAGGGAGATTGTATTGATGTTTGGTGGGGGGGAAGCCACGGTGTCATGAATAGAGCCGTCTTGTGTGCTCAGCTGAGATCTTATCTGTGAGCACCAGATACAGTGGGCTTTTTCTAAATGTGATTTTCTTTTAAAAGATGTGCATGTTAAAACCGAAGGAAATTAAATTCAAATGTGCTCTCAAGATAATATTGAGTCAAGCAAATAAATGGATAAAAGCAAGGAAGCTCTTATAATGCCAAGGGTCTTTTCCTTGTCCCTCACTGGCTGGCTGGGCTGCTGCAGGTGTGCTGCCTTACATGCAGCCTCTAGGATCAGGTCCTGCTCTGCGGTCTCCAGGCCCGTATTACTCAATGGAGTGACCCATGAGCAAACACTTGGTTAAGGGTCCTGTTCTTCTGCTTGGAAGAGGTATTTTTGAGCTCCATTCCCAACAGTCCCTTGCGGTGTGGCCAGCACTCAGCTGTGGGTGCAGGGTGACTGCCAGGGCCCTCTGAGAACACCCTCTGTTTTCAGCCTCAGATGGGCCACAGAACATCCCTGTTACTCTGTCATTTGAATCTAGACAATGAAAATATATTTCCTATATAAATTATCTCAGAAAATATTCCCTTTTATAGAAAAGCATAATCCTAATTAAAAAATGCAAAGCATGTGGATTTTTTTCTTAAACAATCGTATCAAGAAAGACAGTATATTTTTCCTTTCTCAGGTCTGGAAACATAACAGAGACACTTTTAAAATGGGTCCCTTTTATTTATTTGGCATCTGTATGAAAATGTAAATACCATCCTGTGTGTCAGACAGTACTGAACCTGTCACCTGTGCCAGCTCTTCTCCTTGGGAGTGAGTAGCTTCACACGACCTGAAAATGATCAAAACTGTCTTATTTTGTGGCTGACTTTGAAGCTGAGTCGCTCTAAATTGCTTGTGTCTCAAACACTGCAGTGTCAGTAGCAGAGCTCTAAGGGCAGTTTCTCCCCCATCCCATTCCTGAGCCGCTGAATGGGTCAGAGGTGTGGGTCACACAGGGAGGTTGCACCACAAGGGGGAAACAAAAAATCATCGCTCTGATTAAAACCATAATTTTTTCAACCTACAACCACACAGTATCAGAAAATTTGTCTTTTCTAACCAAATGTGCAATGAATACTGTTTATCCAACCTTAGTAAGTGAGGCAGTATTACTTTCCCATGTGAATATAATTAAAACATGTTATTAAGCCTTAGCAGTTTTGCAGTTTTGCCCAAATTAATGAGACCGTGAACTTTATAACCATAGTTTGAATATTGACACTATTGACAATTAGGTCCTTCTATATCTTCTGTTTCTTATGTAATGGTGGATGCCTTTGGAGGGTACATCCAAAGGATAGGCAGTTTCTATACTCATGCCTGCTCCTGCTGTCTTTTTAAAGAAGAGTTCCATGCTTTTCTGTATCCATAAAACATGTGATTTCCTCCCTGTGGACACAGTAAAGAAACTGGACAGGGAACAGTTACATTTATTTAATTGCAACTGTTTAAACTGAAATTTAACCTTGAGTATTAAATGCTTTGCTGAGTCTGGGTTTGAATGGGATGAGATGATTGGAAGAGGAAACGGATCCTTCTTAGCACTTTCCCAGGCTTCCAGGCTTGTAGAGGTGTTGCTAATGTTGTGTGCAGTTAGTTGTTGAGGATTTTGAAAAGGGAGGGAATAAAACCACCTTATCAGAAGATAAAATGCTTTTTTGCCCCCCATTTTCTCCTCACTGAGGAAGATCAGATAGTTAAGTTTCAAACTCTTCTTAGCTCTACCTTACATAAACTTTGAATTTCCACGAATTTATGGTATTACCAGTCAAAATAATAATTCGATCCAGCACTCATTACATATTATTGCTGAATTCTAATTGTGGGGGGAAAGAAGAGAAAAACCTCATTGTTTTCCATCATCCTGTTTCGACCTTTGAGTTACTGATTTTTTTCGTACATCAGTTCAACTTCTTTTTCATACATCTATTTAACTTCTTGCAAGTATCTCAATTCTGCTTCCTTTTAGTAAAATTGGATGGAAAAGAACTTATAATTTCCTTACTCCTTATCTTTAAATATGTTTAATAATTTTTTTTAATTGTTAATTTTGCCTTGTATTTAAACTTACACTGTTTCCTTTTTTGGCTTTTGTAATAACAAGGATTTCCTTAGAGTTTCAAGAACCACTTTAACTGAGATAAACAAATGTGTGTACAATGAAACATCTTTTATGTAATTTTGTTCCTACATATGTTACAGTTTCCCCTTCATCTTTAAGTGATAGTAGTGCCTATATGACATGTACATACATATGTTCTACACCTACATACACACATAACCATGTGTGTTCTAACTTATGCTATTGTACTTAAATTCTTACATGAACTGTCGGTTGTCTTGTTCCCTGGGAGCTGATTTTCTTTTAAAGTTGAAGCCTTTCTAGGAGATGCAGTAAAATGAGATTATGGTTAGATTTCCACTAAGTAATCTATATGGATTGACTATTGCTGAAGGCAGTTTTGTTTCCTGAACAAAAGAAATGTGACTTTCTCTGCTTGTGTTTATTACTTTTAATTAATGTGACTAGTGTAAATCAGAAAGGCTTAGTATGGCAAACGTAGCACAGCTATTTAATACTTAGATGAGAAGCACTGGAACAAAAGGCAACAAGGCATTTTACAAAAGTGATCATAATCCTGAAATCAAAAGTCTGTGTTGTCTCTTGGTTAGGCTTTGATTTTTATGACCAGAAGAGATATTCTCCTGGGGATGGTTACCATTTATTTAGAAAGTTCATATGTGATCTGGCAGAGGGTCTCTATTTCAGTTGTGATTTGATTTTTTCACTGCCACCTTCAGAGGTTCTCTGCAATTTGCTATCAATCCTTCTGGTATAGACAATGGGCTAAGGAAGTAGGCAAAGAAACCTTGCAAGTTCAAAGAGGTAAACTACAATAAGCACTTTAGTCGCAGAGGACTGAAACAAAAAAGGCAACATCTACATAATTACATATTAGGATAAAATACTGCGTTTTTCATAATAAAAATGCTTTGTGGAGATTGTTCTCATTAAATTAAGGTTAAGCATTTGGAGTTTGAGTTTCTGTATAACAGCCTACCAAAGGGGTTGGAGGAGGTCAGGTTTGGACAAAAGCTCTATTGTCCAGATATTTATTTAGGGTGGAGGCAGCTGACCAGTTTTAGCAATACAGGACATCACTTGGGGACAGTGGGCACTGGAAGGACTGGTGTGGGGCTGTATTGACTCACACTGCTTTTTTCTACTGAACGGCCCTACAACAACAGATGTACTGGAACAAGGGTAGGAAGGAAGGTGCTGCCCATATGGGTGTATGTTTGGCTAGTGGAGAAAACCAGGTAATGAAAGAAGAAAAAAGAGAGTGGAAATAAACAATAATAAAAAAGTTTAAAGAAATGAATCTTGGCTTTCTCACAGAGCTGTGAGAAAAAGCAGCAAAGATTTCACAAAAGCCTTTGTTAGCCAAAAGTGTTCTTTTTTTTTTTTCCATCTCCCCGTTCTCATTTAGTGATAACCTTATTCAAAGTAGCAAATTTAGATGAAAATTATAATTTATTAATCTTTGGCTTACCTTTTAACTTTCTTGTAATGGAAAACAAACTCTCAGATTCCTGCTAGTGCAGGGCTTTTAAGCCCTCTACAACTGAAAAAAATAGTAAACTTTTTTCTTATCTGAATCATTTTTTACAGGGATGGCTGTTAGCCAAGGAGCTGATGAACTAAGCAGTGAATTACCAAAAATTGTTTTTACTAGTAATCCTTTTATCAGTGCATTTTTGACAATGGTCTGATTGAACAGAAATATATAGTTGAATCAAAAGCACTTCAGATACAGACTTCTTGATCTGGGGAGGGCTTGGTGCTCAAAAGGAATCCAGTAGCACACCTCCTCACTTAATTTTTTTAGAGTTGTGACCTGTAGTGCTGGCACTTGGCAAAGGCAAAAGAGATGCTTCCTTCCATGTTCAGTAGAGGTCTTAACTTTTTTGAAAAGTGTCTTGTAGCAAAATAGTAACTCTTATTTGATTTAAATATAATTCACAACTGATTAAAGCATTTCACCCATATCTGTCTTCAGGTTAGAAGAGTCAAAGAAATGAAAACCTAACTTTTCTCAGCAGCTTGTGATAGCAGTTAGTCAAACTAGCTGTAATTAACACAGTCAAACTTTATTGGTACCATTTCTACCATAAGCTTTCTTAAGTAGTTCTTTGGAGAAGGAAATTTAGAAGTAGGAAGATCAACTCATCTGTAGTGTTGTTTTAAATGGGATGATGTTTTCCATGATTATTCTCTCTGCTAATCGAATTTTAATAAAAAGATCTTTTGCCCTATACATGAAGTCCTTTGTTTGAGAAGAATTTGTGTTTTGCTTGAGAGAAGTGACAAGATTTAATCTCTAGTTCCATTGAGGGGAGAAGAAGTTAAGAGAAATTTTACTGAAGACACAGCACAACTAAAAATATAATGCCAGTTTTCGGCAAACACAAAGCTAAAAGAAACCCGTTCTGTACTTTTATGTAAAGAAGTTCCTCTGTGGGGAGAAAATATGAATGTTAAAATTTACTACTGATTTTAAAGAGATTACAGAGGAAATGTAGACACAAATTGCTTGTCTGTGAGAAATTGATAAAAATGTTCTAGATGTGAAGTTACCTTGTTTCTTTTTCTTCAGGAAAAATATTGACAGGTGATTTTGGGATAATACATAATGAATTGTTACAGAAAATTCCATTTTGTTTTTGAAGCAGAGAAGGGAAAAAAATTAACTTAAACAAAATACATTTTTGTGATTCTTAACAATAGTCTTAATCCACCAGTAACTTTACCACAATATCGTTTTTTCTCTCTACATGCATTACACATATACATTTATCCATATTTGCCTTAAATGAGCTAGGCAGACTACCAATTACTTGCAAAGAATCCTCCACAGTGCATTCTAAAGGTTTCAAAGCAGCCACCACTTGCTTCATTATTGGATGCTTTATTGAGGCTTGTAGGAAATGGTGCTTAACTCTTCAGAGATGTCTTGTTCCTCTTCAGATGGCTTTCTTCAGAGTTTATAGACTTCAGTTTATTTTTAATCCTGTGATACAGGATCACTTCTTATTTTTGCATGTTTAAAGTTCTCCTCTGTCCTCCAAGTACACTCCACTGTTTGTGATATCTGTTTTTCATACTCTATACTGGTCATGTTGCCATCCACTGTGCAGCTTGGTGTATTGAAGTACAACTTTTAAGAAAGGTCGATTGTAGATACTTGAGATCAGAAGATGTAGATATTGTTCTGATCTTTTCTTTACTGCATTTTTCAGTCACTTACCATGAATATAATTGTCCCCAAGCCTGTGGTAACCATACCTCACATCTGTATTAAAATGCTGCTTTTTTATCTTGCAGCAGGTGCCTGGACAGAATGGTCTGATGTTGTCTTCTGTGCAACCTTACTCTTGATTGGGGAACACCATCAGAAATAGTCACACTATGTGATTTAATTGTTTTTATTCTTACAGTGGGAGTATGAGTACATAGCAAATGGAGAACACTGCCAGGTGTGCTCTGAGTCTCTGTTGCTGAAAGTTCATCTGACAGCAGAGGGAGCCTTGGTTCAGACGCCTGAATTACGTGCATACATTTCAATTATGCTGATACCAATTACAAGTGAATCCTTTTCCTGGCACAAGTGTATTGGGACTGTTATGAAGTTGTGGCTGGCAATACCTCATGTCAACCACCAAGTATTGAGCCTGCTAGCTTGCAGACTTAATTACAAATCCATGGCTTACTTTTGCAATCTGTTGTGCTCAACAGTACTGGGACTGTTGATAAGTCTATCAGTTTTTACTTGGTCACTAACACAGCACCAGCATTAAATTCTAAATGGCAGCCTGTGTGTACATTGCCTAGGCTATCTCTGATAAAACATTAATCATCTCAAGGTTCCATTCAAACCCATTGATAGAAATTGCAAAATGTAATTTAGCTTTGAGAATAGAATTAATGTTTTCTAATAGCTCTAAGCTATTTTATGATTTATTGGTTCCACTGCTTGAGGGTTTTTATAATCTAAATTGGTGATTACAGATGATACACAACATTGTGTATCATAAATAGGAATTATGTGTCTGGTGAAAACGATAATGGGTTTTTGTACCTTGTATGTATATTAGTACATTCAGTAGTATATTAAAGCCTATTTTAGAATCGGAAGATAATTTTACCCACATATAGATCTTCCCAGCTCATTCAGTCAGTGAACCTGCGGCTATTTACCGGTCCTCCTCTAATTTGATAAATATGTGTTGCATCAGAACATCATAAAATTAAAGGTACCTGTGGGATCTCATTATCTATGATATGCTCTTCTTTAGAACATGATTCTTTTTTTTTTGCTTATTTTTGAGGAGGCAGTTAAGTCTGTAATACTGTTTGTGACTTCTGACGAATTTTCAGTCCAATGGTTAGTTGGTGATGAATGTATTTACCAGTTTTGTCTGGGAAGCTTATTTTTGCATAGCCAAGTCCACTATTGAGTGACACCTTAGTAAATGTGGATAAGACGAAGTAAACATCTTTGCGGACAATGGAAATTTTATATACTTTTATGAAAGTTTTAACATGTGCTGTTATTTTTATTTGCTGACTCAAACTTCCACCCTGCAGTGTAGATGAACAGCCTGATCCTGTCTCCACTTTCTGTTATCACTGGGTTGGTAGGCTGCCATAATCATTCTCAACAACCAGTGGTTTTGAAAGTTTCTTGCTGTTGTAGAAATTGAAAAGGTGTAGTGATTAAAAAGATTAAAAAAAAATCATAGAATGGTTTGGTTTGGGTTGGAAAGGACCTTCAAAGATCATCTAATCCAACTCCCTGCCATGGACAGGGACATTTTTCTCTAGATGACATTGCTCCAAGTCCCATCCAACCTGACATAGAACACTTCCAGGGATGGGGCATCCACTTCTCTGTTGCCCCAAAGATGACGTATCCATAACTTCTCTGAAAGTAAGCATGATGCCTATGGGAGATTGTCTGGAACAACTGGCTTGTAATAGTGATCTGTAAATCGCTCCCCTAAACCTTCATTCATTTATTTTAATTTAAATCTTAGGAAGAGTAGATGTTAGAATACCCTGAATATTGGTTATTTTTCCTTTTGTTTTTCATAATGTGAAGATATGCAATAAAAGTAAATGTCAAATTTAAGTAGAGTTAATGACATAGTGATTTCTTGATAGAAATAAATTATACTGTAAACCAAAGTATTTCTTATCAAACAGTGCAAATTGGTATGTATTTCTTATTTATCATGTATACATCTAATTATAGAGAAACTCACTTCAGACAACGCTTTCAATGAAACAAGGAAGTCATTTATTACATTCCTCCTAGACTTTGTAAAGTACTCAGCTTTCATGTGATGACCATTTATGATTATTTTTATTATATAAATACCTAGATAAAGAGAAATGGGTGCCAGCAGTGAATTGAATAAAACCCCCAATTGACCAGTAACTCAATTTAGTTTAGAATTTCTTTAGAAAATACAGTGGTATTAATCAGGAGAGAACACTTCAAGTATAAAATTCAATTTTCTTAGTGGAAAATCAGTTTGCTTTATCAAAATCTTAAGGTCTCTTTACCCCTTTCTCTCCCCATCATACAATTCTTCTTTTGCAGTAAGGTTAAATCAGATTTGTCTGAAGCAGTAATTGGTGATTATCTCCTAACTGCAAGATATAGTTGAGCCTCTTTGGTTAATCCTATCTTGCTTGCCATCTATAGTGAGTCACAGCAAGGCAAGGAAGAGAGAGGACTTGAAATGTGATTTCTGAGATCATTTTTCCTATGAGGTGTAGTTATGTCCAAGAGCTCTGCAAATTGTGGAGAGAAGGGCAATTGTACCTCAGCAAAGAGATGTGAAAAGGTTGGGGTGTGGAGGGACTTCCTGTCTCAGTGCAATGTTCTGTGGTATGTGGGAGGGATCCCAGGTTGTGTTCTTTTACTGTGGAAAAGTAGAAACCCTGTGGAGAAGTTTTTATCATTTTCTAAGCTTTCTTGTGCACCCTTGCATAATCTGTTCATTATTTGGACTAATGAAGTGTTACAAGATGAAATTTACCTAATGGAAAAAATCCCTACTTAACTCTACAAAGAAATTAAAAATGAGAAGTGAGGATTATTTATGCTTATACAGTGTTCTACATTCTATTAAAAACCTGGGTTTTGCTTCACACTTGAGGAAGGATTTATGTGTGCCAAAACATTTCATCATCATCATCATTATTATTATTGTTAGTATTATTATTAACAACTGTGTTGTCTAATAAAAGTTATCTATCACTTCAAATCCTGACTTGCTTGTTTTATTAATACATCTTAGCATCACTTTGTCAAAGATGACACAGGTCTTGTAGAAGTAAGTCTCTTCTGAGAGATGCTAAGAACCTTTGAAGTGACCCCTTTTAGAGCCAAGAGGGTGATTTATAAATTTATTAGCAAAGTTTTCTCCTAGAGACAGCTTCATTAGATGTTATATGGGAAAAGAAAGGTTTTAGAAGTCCAGCCAGTAGTTTGTTCTTTTTCTATATCCCAGAAAACCTCACTGCACCTTTAGTGCCAGGTTCTTGGCTCCTTGGCTAGAGCCCCCATTGCTGTCAGAACAAACCTATGTAGTATGGAAAGAGAAAAGCAAAATGGTAGTGAGATTGCAATATCATAGTTTATGAATTTGTTATGCATCCTCTTTCTCTAGTCTGTATTGCTTTAAGTTTTGGAGCAAACTAATAATTGTAAAGGAACTCTTTCATAAATACTGGTATTTATGCTTTGTGCTCTTATGAAGTATTTTTTACAGTATTTTGATATACTCTTTAGTGATACTGAGGTGGAAGGAAGGCAGGTGTTTTTTTTTAATGTGAATAAGCCATATATAATTTTGTTAGTGCAAGTATATATATATATGTAAGCTTCTTCCAGAGCTTCCCATTTTCAATTTGCCATACATTTGAAATGATGTTTTCATAATCTTACATCAGCAGAATGCTTTGTCACCCTACATATTGCTGTAGAAAATATGCTGAAAATCTCTGCTACCTGGTAAAAATTTATTAGTTGTTCCAAAAAAGCATATTGACAGTATTAGCACTGTATCTCACATTTTTGTATAATACAGTAAACTGAATTTTCAGGCCACTGGCAAATCTTGTGTATGCAAAATCCATTTTTAACTACTTTGTGACTGTCCTTAAATCCCGTCTCTTAAGACGTCAGTTGAGCAATTGCAAAGCCTCTAAAAAAACTGTAGCACAACATCTGTGATTTCAACAAATCTCTGCTTCTTGTGTTTGGTACATTGCCTGAGAGTGCCTGGGATGCAGCCAGGCTCAAAGACTCTAGTCTGCAAGGTTAGCTTGGAGACACTCACATCACTGTGGATATATGAAACAGAAAACAGTTAAGGGAGGTTGTGGGGGAAAAAGAAAAGCATTTAATTTGTTAATTGTTATTAGCATTTTAAAACTAAATAGCTTCATATAAATCCCCCTCCCAACCCCCTCATTCTTGAGATCAGCCAATATATGTAGTTAAATGTAGGCTAGGCTGCAGATTCCTTGAGGGTCCCTTCCAACTCAGAATATTCTTTGAAAAACTCTAAAAACTTAAGTAATTTTTGCACATACAATTGTGATCAGTACTTATATTACTTTGTTTACATTAGAACTCATTGAAGTAATCATATAGTAACTATTGATTTTTTTGGTGGGTGTTTTATTTTGTTTTGTTTCGTTGGAGAATGAGTTATTCCAACAAGAGGATTCATTAACTTTTGTTTTCCATTGCTAAAATATGAAAGGTGTAAGTGAACAAAGACAGGGGAACAGTGCATGCAAGATGGGTGCTTGCTTTAGCAGGTAATTTAATTTCACAATTTTCTGAATTATGTTTGGGAACTAAGATGGTTAAAGCCAAATACATAGAGGTTAACATCTCAATCTCTTCTTATGGTGAAGATCTTGCTTTTAGCCATGTGTTTGGTGGTGTCAAGCAACTGTCAGCTCACTGAAGGGATTGGTACAGCACCATGAACATCGACAGTGCTGAGATTCTCAAACTAGTGCTTGCGCCTGGTCAGCTCTGTGGGCATCATGGTGTTCTGGCATAGGAATAAAAAATGAGCTTGTATGTCCTTAATTTTCATATTCTTGTCTTGCTCTGCTTGCTTTCTATACTTGAGAGTAAGATTTCAGATTCCTTTTTAGAAAGTGCTTTAACTACTGGTTGTTTGCAGTTTGTTTTCATTTTGTCCTGGAAAAATTGCAGTAAGAGAGGAGGCTGTAACTAAAGTACAGTCAAACAGAGAGATTTTGTCCTTAAAAGACAAAATATTAATAATTGTTTAGGCCAAGAGGGTATGACAGCAGTCATATTTTTCTTCTGATTTCTGGTAAGCAGGAAACTGTCAAAGCTTGGTTTTTTTTCCTGGAAAAACATTCACTGTCTTGTGAGACATTTTTAGTGCCTAAGCAGTATAATTACCGCTCTTCTAAAGAATAGGGTTTTGTTTTGTTGAATTGCTAATTGCATAGTTTTACAGAGAATTAGTATGTGTATTTTCCTCCCAGCCCCCAACCCCCAATGAATGTAAAAAGACACACGGGGGGATTTTTTGCCCCTTATATATTTCTTATGGATCAGACAAAATTCAGAGTGGGTGAACAAGGAATAGTAGGCAAGTTTCTGGCCTGTTACTCTTCCTTGTAGTTCCTGCAAGTCTGTCAAAATGCAATTTCTGAAAATGAGTAACCACTACATAACTTCAAGCTACTCTTGGGGGTAGAATAGCGGTGTGCTGCTTTCAGCATTTGCATTTTCCAGTACTGTTGTGTGATGGTGCATGATGCTTCTGGCTGGTGAGATCAGAGCAACTAATTTCCTGCTGATGTGGGTTGGCTTTTCAGAAAAGGTAAGAGGATTAAAGTAAATTCTATGTCCAAGAAATGTTGCCATCTCTAGTTGTGTGCTTGCAGATTTTGAGAATGAATATGTTTGTGGATATTATGGGCTGCATAAGAAAAGAAAAAATTACCTGATTTGGTTTTTGAAATCTGAATTCTCGTTTCTTAGATAATTACTGAAGGCATGATTTAATTTAATTGTTTGAATTTTCAGTTTAATAAGTATTTTTGTAATTGTGGTTTCTTTATGTTCCATTCAGAAACGGATGATGAGAAATGAGATTTTTCTTTTTTTTTGGTTAGCTATTAGTATTCACAGCTCTATCAAACTGCAGTTCAAACTCTTCACTTGTTTTTGTCACAGGAGATGATGGAGCAAGGTTGCTTAGAAACACTGAGCCACACTCGCAATGGGAGATATCAATCTGTTCTGTGTATTCACCTGCACATGCAGGGGAGAAAATTGAGTTTCTCTACAGATTATGTTAATTCGTTGCAAGTTTGTTTTATCCATACTATGCTTAAATATTCATAAACAGGCATTTTGTTTCATTAGATATAGTGAGAAAATGTAAACTATTGACTTTTTTAAAAACAGTAATTTCAAAGTATGAGAGATCTAATTTGCTTATATGCCTTCCAAAAAGAAAATGTTTTTATTCTTGGCTGAGTTAATCAACTTGCCTTTTATTGGCAAGTGGCATATATTGGAGATTATTTCATGATCTATTTAACACAATTTTTTATAAATTCCTAGCTTTAGTCTTCAGTTCAAGAAAATATGTCTGCTTGACTACCAACAGCAATTACGTTTTTCCCTAATCTAGTGAAATTCTTGATCTTTTTAGACTGGCCTAAAAATAAACCAAGTTACTCAAGGAATATAATTTTGATCTTTTCAGCTGTGAGTAACTGCCTATTTTTAGACTAGCTGTAATTGTACACTAATGTGCTGGAAAAGATAAATGTAGCTTTTTATCACTCTAACTTCTAAGCATTTCAATTATTAGACTTATTAAATATGCTGAAAATGCATATATTTCCTCCAGTGAGTCTGGAATAGACTTTACTATATTTTCAAGAGTCTTAAAATTTTCGTATCACTGAACTCCTATCCCTCTCTTTAACTCACAAGTTGTTGTATAGTGGGTTGTTGACATGAGACCCTGCTTTATTTTCCTTTCTTTATGCTAAACTCATCCTCTTTACATCCCAAAGAGGAAGAAATCAGATTAAAAGTAAAAGCTGCACAACAGTGATTCTGTAAAGCTATAAAATGCTTATGGCTAGTTCATACAATAAAACAATAGAAAATAATTCCTATAATTATAGTGGTGTCTGTAGTAACAGACCAATAAAATGACAAGTGTGAATAGGCAGGAAATAATTTAATTATCACTTTAGTTTTCATTATGATTTTAATAAAAATCAGAATCAAGTAATATAATTTGTTAAAACCTATTACATGTTGCTAATAAGTAAATTAATCTGATACTTGTAGATCTAGATATCTTTAAATTATTTCCTTGTCTGGATTGTTGCATGCTTTAAGTAAGTGAATAGGAATTTTCATACAAAAGATAGATTCTAGGAAAAAACCCAACCCAGTCCAACCCCCAAAATATAACAAGAATTTATTATGAAATACATCCTTTGGAGTTGTTACTGGAAAATATTTGTCGAAGTTTCTTTTTTTTTTTTAATTTTATTCATTATGAGCATAGCATGGAGCTAGAGAGGAAATGATATCTCTAGTACTTTAACCTTGTGGTGCCACCATTGTCTCCTGTATCTTCTCTTGAGATTAGATGTGTGTCACAGGAAGACATGAAGATACCAGAACTGTGGTCTTTGTCTTTTTACATTTCTAGTTTTTTGCCCCACGTTGTGCTATCACAATCCCTTTTATATTTTTGTGTTGAACACTACTTCACACTGCAGAACAGGATTTGTTGTATTCTTTTCAATTTGACTCTTCATTGATTTCCTAGTCTGTGCAGTTGGTTTTTTTTCCCTCCTCTTGCCACCTTCTGGCTATTGTTGCAGCAGGTGGCTGTATGTTTGAACACAGCTATGGAACAGGTGTCCAGGTATCTGGGCAATTTTTGGTCCTTTAGTTTTTTATTAGAAAACAGTATTTAGAAAGTACATGCTTATTAGGCTACAAAGTCAAAACTCTATCAAGTCAACCAGGTAAGGAAATGGTAAGGAACCAAACTGAAAGAAACAACATGGAAAGATTTCAGAAGGGCATGTATTTGTTTAATAAGAATAGATGAACCTATTACTGTGGCAAAGTAAAATATACATTCTTCGTAACACTCTATGGTGAAATGAAGGTATTTGTAGCAGGCAAGGGGTATGTGCTTGGTCAGTACAAACAGCTCATCTATTGAGGTCTAACTCACTTGGCTGCCGTAGTCTTAATTGTGCCCATAGCTAATGTGGCCCTTTCTGTTGGTGGTGAGAAGTGTTTCTGGGAAAATGTGAGATTTCTTTTTTGGACTCTTTGTGCTTAGCAGAAAATGCTTCTTTACAACAGTTTCAGTTAGTTCCCTGCTTATCAGTTCAGCTGACTCCTTGCTACTTGCTGGGCTAATTCAGAGATGTTTTTCAGTGTATGTAGTATATTGAGCCTCCTAGAGCAGGAGGACAATTACCTTTAAGAAAAAAATAAGCATTCAAAGTAATGGTAATTGATTGTTAATAGTAGTCCTTAATATTGAGTGTTTTTTCCAAATTAAAATGGAGCTGAGTTGAGAATGACTAACAACCTTTGTAGAACAGACCTTAACCTACCCCTTTGGCTGGTAAAAGGAAGAGCATTTCATAACTGTGTCTTGAGATAAACTCCTGTCTTTTTCAGTAGAGAACTGTTTCAGGCTGTTCAGACTGTGTATGAAAACAATCCAGGATTCAAATCATCCATGTCAGTAGCTGCTAATGGAACTTCGCTAGAAAGTTGTGCTCTGAGTGAGATCCCAGCATAAAACCTCCTACATATATTAATAAGAAGAATTCTCAGGGGAGAGTCTGTACATCAGATAAGGCAAATGCATGAGGAAGCAGAACTGAAAATATGCTCAAGAGTAAAATTGAGAGGGAAGCAAGTTGGATACTCTCACATTTTCTTCTGAGTTTGTTTGTTTCTCCTGGCTCTGTGATGATTCCTGACATTCCCTACAGCAAGAGCACTGGCATTTTGTAAGACCGAGTCTGGTGCCCAAGCCTCTGCCCGCTGCCTTCAGGCTGCAATGCAGGGTGTGTCTTTTTGCAGTGTTTGCTATGACCTGTTGGCATCATTTTAGAGCATTTAACACTGGATTATGAGGTCCAGTATTGCAGGTTGATTGTTTGGGTTGTAGGGGAAGGATGGGAGTGATGTGCTGTATTGATGAAAGTGGAGCTGGCTATTACAGACTACAGGCTCCTCTTCTTTACTTGCTAGCTAAGATGCAAATAAAGCTGCAGAAGGAATGATGCCTACTGTACTCACTTCCCTTTACTCACCCTGATGACTGTTTAAATTCACGTTTTATAGCTCTAGGATAGGTATGTTTTTCACCTCTTCTGACTTCCCTTGCTGCCAACCCTCAAAAAACCCCCCAACAAAACCCAACCCAACCCAAAAAACAACAACAAAAAAGCAACAACAGCAAAAAAACCCCAAGCAAAACCAACTAACCAACCACACAAACCCTTTAAGATGCTTAACATCAGGCACAGAATTCAGTTTTTGGATGTCAGTGAGAGATAATGAAGTTGCAGGAGTATTTTTAATACACTTGAACAGGATTTTCTTATGCATTTGGTTTTCCTTGGTCTTAGTTTCTAGAAGTTAATACTTGTGGATGTATGTGTGTAGCTTCTCATGACTTAGAATGCTTACATATAGCAAAGACATAATTTCATTCTAATGCTGACTTCTGGTTTTAGTAAGGATAATTGAGGGGCTTTTCCTTGAACTAAAATCAGAGTGTAGAAATTTTTAGAGTCATCATTTCTGTGAGTTCCTCTGAAGGGTGGGTGGTAGGTGGTACATGGGGGAGAGTTCTGTGTCAATATTTCAGGAATGAGGAGAAGGATCCATTAATGAGAGCTCAAGAAACACACTGCAGTAGGAAATGTTCATGACTATGTTTCTCTCTTTTGCTGAAGGGTAGAAATTGAGGGAATCTGTATTTAAGGTGGAAAGATTTTAAGGTCTTAAATAAATTTTAAAACTAGAAGATAGCATTATAATGTTTAAATCTACTTGACTTTAGCTTGTTAGGTAGAGATATTCACTATCTTGAGCGCCCAAATCTTGTATTTGTGCTAGAGAACCTCCCTTTATCATGTGCACAGTAATAATGTCTTTTCATTTTTGCTAATGCCCAAGTTACTTCACAAATGGAGCTTGTTTTAAACGAGCTAATTTGGTGTCATTATCAGTCAATATATCAGTTGAAAGTGGCTTGTGTATTGCTGGTATTTGGGAGCTTTTGCTCTAATGAAGGCACTAGTCTATGCCTCTATGTAAAACACATACATCTTTTACTGCCAAGGACTTATTTAATTCACTTTGTGTTTTGTGACATTTTTACTCTTTTTTTTTTTTTGAGGAAAAGCAATTATTGTTTCTAAAACAATGCATTGTTGCTGGTTTTTGCAACATTACAGTGAATATTCTTTTTCTTATCCTACTTGTTTAGGAGAGTGCTAAACCTAAAAATTTGCTGAAAATTTCCTTGACATACAAAAAGAAATAGTAACTTGCACATTTTTCCCCTGTACACATTTTTCATTATAAGAAAGATTTATGATTGGTAATACGACTCCGTGGGTTGAGCCACTTTCTGCAGAGCATTATTTCAGCACCTAAAGCAACAGGAATGATTGGAATGCATGTTTTGCATTTTGATTTCCATCCTATAATGTTGACCTTTAGTTTCTCTTCATTTTTGTCATGTTTGCCTTTCTTTGTGCTTAATGGGTATCAGTGTTGCTTTTTCTTCATATTGATAATAGGATTCAGTAACTTCTGTCTTTGTTCACTGGGAGAGATAAATGCTTTAAACCTTGATTAAATGCCATGTTAGATGTTGAGTTATTATTAATAAACCCACTACTTTAAAATCATGCTTAAATCATAGTGTATTCTTTATGTTCCTGTGGTACTGCTGACTGTATTCAGTATGCATTTCTGGTGCAGCTTTGATTGCACAGAGTGAAATGGAAAACATTGTGAGAAGAGGGAATATTGATTTTTCTCCTAGTTAAGCAATGGTTTTCCAAGTGACAGAGCTCAATTATATTATACTGGTTATTGGACTATTTAACATATGCCTTTTTAGTGAAGTGATTCTGGCCAGTAATGTCCTATATCTTAATTAAACCAATATTTTGAGGGCAGTTGGATAGAACATACATTTGAAAATGTAAATGTCAAGTATATTGTACCAAGGCTTATCTGTTAAATACTGCAAGGTTACAGCCCCGATGAGGCTGCAGGGAATAATAACAATTGTTCAGCCTTTTCTTTTTCTGTTGCTGTGTAATTAGATCATGATGTTGTCCATTTGATAACTACCAGAAAGTGTAAATTAGAGTAAGTTGGAAGTGGATGTAAGAACATGGTATTTAAATTTTTAATTACTGAGATGGAGTAGGTGCTCCATGGGAGGTCAGCCTGCAGGCCTCTCCCAGAAGCCTTGTCAGAAAATTCCACTTCATGGTAAGAAAAATGCTGAGAGAGGGGAAGTGTCTTGAATGGCAAAGACGGCTTAGTCACTTAAAGGAATTAAATGCACTTTTTAAAATTGGTGAGAAGCTGGCAATGTGGCATGGTTTGCTTTTTTTAAAGGGTGTGGGCTCTCTCTATACTTTTTATTTTGAGATATCCTGACTAGTGCTGTGTGGTCATATGAGTCCGTGTGTGTAGAGAGAATCACAGTTTCTTTCACCCAAGCAGCAAATAGTTCATGGCCTGTTTGGAAAGCACTGTATAGATTTACTTAAGTGGGTTGCAGTTTCTATATTGATCTAAAACCATAGCAAATAAAAATAAAATTAATGGTAAGAGGATCTCATTAACCTTGTTGATTTATACATGTTAAGAGCTCTAAAATGCTGTTTGCCAGGTCTTTTGTTCCAGCTCTTTCTCCCTTCCCTCATCCCCAAGTAGGCACCAGTGCTTACCACTGCCAGGTACTGTAAAGCATGCAGAGCAGAACAGTCAGTGCTGTCAACCGTATCAATGCAATGCAGACATGTTTCTCTAGAGCTGGAAATATTGTAATAATTTAGGAAGAATATTTTTTTTTTTCAGGTCATATGTGTCCGTGTCTATTAAATACTGAGGACAGTTCTGAGTTTTAAAAACTGACCAGGACAGTGATTCATGCCAAAAGTACAATGGGGTGGTTTACAATTACTTTCAGAAATGTTTTTGGATTAGATAAGAATATACTGGTATGGTGAAATATATATATATATGTAAAATATACTGGTGTTATCCCAGTGTAGTGGGTCAGCATGTTAGAAATAGCTTGCATCTTATACACCAGCACACTTTTGTATTCCACTTGGTTTTTCCTACCTTAGTGTAGCTCTCTGAACAATTCTTAAATGTAGAATATAAAAAATTTAAATCTCTTTGAAGTTACCAGAAGAAAGCAACTTTTCTATAGATGAGCAATCAAGATAAAAATATGACAATCTTTGTCTGAGGGATAAGAAAGCGACTGTCCTGTTATCTCAGAGCTTCTCTGTTGTTTTGCAGGATGTGACCTTTCAGTTCTGTGAGCACACGATAAGGGTATTGGTAGCCCTGATTTTTTCTTAAAATAATGCATAAAGACCAGGGAGAAGAGGAAAAACCAAAGGCTTTACCTTGTAAAGTTTGATGGTATTTACCTTCACGCTTGCAATACTTGATTGATAGCGTATGTGTGTGTGCCGTGGCTGCCAAATGCAGATGCATTTCTCTGCTGGCTACTGCACAGATTTGACACAGTTTGGACATGTAAGGTTTCTGTTCATCCAGATTGGTGAAAACTGCCAGCTGAGGGGAGCTTGCTGAGTGATTGGGCAGTCTGAGTGTAAACCTTTTGTTTTGGAGAAAGTTTAAAAAAAAACAAAAAAAGCTCACTGCACCTTGCTTCATGAAGCTATTTGAGCTCTTTCAAGAGTTCTCTTCTATTCTACGTGAAAACAAAATAGTGCATCCAAGCAGATTAAAAAGAGGAAGCAGCAGGACTATCCTACTTCGCAAAGATAGATTAAGACTGTGGAATTTTTGAACTTTTTGTGATATTTCTTGAGTTCCTTTTTTTTTTTTCACCCAACATAAGGATCCTAAAAATAAAGGCAGAAAGCATTAGAGTTCCTCAAGATTATTGCTGTTTTATGATCATTCTTCTAAAAAAATACACCCAACCTTTTACACCTTGCTTAACCTAGGTTTTGAAGATATCTCCTTTCTGTCTTAAAAGTGAGATTACGATCTATTTGAAGTATTTTACATAATAAATGTAGCGAAATGTCTTATAAACACATATGGTTTCAAGATTCACTAAAAAAAGAGAAGAAATAAGCCAATTTAATTTATAACCAAGAGATTTTTTTTTCTTTTGACAGTGCCATCATGCCATTGATATTGACATTATGAGCCTGTGCTTCCCATGCAGCTACATGAGCGACTGTGAATGGAACAGGGTTGCTTATGCTCTGACAGCTTTGTGATTTATAATTTGCTTTGCTGTCTTCCAGCTAACAGAACATCCCCTCCTAAGCAAGATTCCCATTGATGTCTTGCTACTCCACATGCACTTTGCACTGAAGATGTAGCTCTGTGTGGGAAACATTTCCACACAGACATGTTACATGAAAGACAGGTATAAAAAGTAACCTTTTAATCTGACTGACATGGAGCTGTCCCATATGAAGCACAGGCCCCAACTCTGTTGACCTTTTTGCATGTCAGGGGCTACCTATGCCAGGTGTCCTATTGAACTTAGGTGAATCATATGCACACATAGTGTTCTACGTGCCCACATACATTGGAAGTTTTTGTTTACTCCCTTGTGGGAGTCGTAATTTGTATGGCTGAGTCTTCTCAAGAGGGAGTAGTTTTCAGATTTTGAACCGAACATTGGGTTCTGAAAAGCTAATATTTCCATCAAAATGGAGATCTGAAAGACATGTCTTCTCTAGCTTCTTACTGCTTGCAGCAGTGCTGGTCTTTGTTATCTAGAAGCTCTTTTAATGTTTATGCCTTGATAACTGAAGACAAGAAATAGTATTACTACATTACTTTGTTAATTTTTTTTCCAACAAAAATTCTGTTTTGTTGTCATTGCCAATTTTGGCTAGACCCTTCTTGCCCACATCCTGACCAGTTAACATCATGAGGAGTCCAGCAATCAATGTCTCTGGGGGAGAAGGGTGTTGCCTGACCTGGAAGAGTACAGGGAGTGAGGCAAGGGCAGGGTGTGAAGGGTGTGGGTCCCTGCATGTACCTGCCAGTGTGGGAGGGAAGAGGTTTTGGGCTGCATATGGAGAGCTGGAATGAGTCAGGAGAAACAATGTTTTTCTTGGATTTATTTTTTCTCATCTGCATTTTTTGTTTCTTCTGAACATTACTGAGGATACTGGACTTGTATTTCTTAAAATATTACAATGTTTGCTATGTCTTAAAATTATGATAGTTTACTTTTGGTCTTACTGTTAATAAAATTTTCTCTCTAGGGAGATTCTGGGTGGTGAGAGTAAAGAATTAGTAATGCTGAAACTCACATATCTGTTGAAATATGGGGATTAATGTGCTGTCTGGAAAATTATAAAATATATTATAAAGAGCTTGAGGGACTATATTCAGACCTAGCTATTAAAGAAAATTTAGACTTAAGGTGGAAAGAGCGTTCAGCCCTACTGTGTTGTGTCCTGAGGGTGGCAATTTAATTGCTGAGTCCTGCACTTGGATCACAACAACCCCATGCATTGCTACAGGCTTGGGGAAGAACATCTGGAAAGCTGCTTGGCAAAAAAGGACCTGGGAGTGCTGGCTTACAGTTGGCTGAACATGAGCCAGCAGTGTGCCCCAGAGGCCAAGAAGACCAGCGGCACCCAGGCCTACACCAAAAATAGTGTGATCAGCTGGACTAGGGAAGTAATTGTCCCTCTGTACTCAGCACTGGTGAGGCCACAGGTTAAGTGCTGGGTATGTTCAGTTCTGGGCCCCTCACTACAAGAAAGACATTGAGGTGCTGGAGCGAGTCCTGAAAAGGCGATGAAGCTGGTGATGGTCTTGAGAGTAAGTCCTGTGAGGAGAGGCTGAGGGAGCTGAGATTGTTTAGCCTGGAGAAAAGGAGATTCAGCAGGGACCTTATCACTCTCTAAAACTACCTGAAAGGAGGTTGTAGCAAAGTGGGGGTTGGTCTCTTCTCCCAGGCAACTAATGACAGGACAAGAGGACATGGCCTCAAACTGTGCCAGGGGAGGTTCAAGTTGGACACCAGGAAGAATTTGTTCACTGAAAGGATTGGAACAGGCCAGTTTTATCTTGGTTTGAGACAATTTTGGAGGCACAGAGACCTCAGACAGAAGTCTCCTCTCTCAGATTCAATACCCCTGATTTCTCCCATACAGAGAGAGAGATCAAATATGCCCATATGTAAGTGAAAAAATAACTCTCTACCAAGAAGAATGCCAATAACAATGCTGATAAAACTGTGTTAAACCAACCGATGAGGAAAAACTTCCCAAACCCTGCCCACTGGACCAAATTGAGATGGTGGCTGGCCTCCCTCACATGTGAAAAACACGTGTGACCACAGGACAGAGACAAGATGGCTGTCTTTCCACGTGGTTTGCCTCTCCCATGCCCAGAAGACCTTGCAGGAATGGTTGGAGAGTCAGCGCTGTCAGGAAAAGGCAGATAGCTGGGATTCGATACCGGCAGGTGCTTGCGTGGTGCTGGAGTGAGGCTGTGGTGCCCTACAGGCAGTCGGAGCAGGGCTACTGACCCCCCAGCAACTGGAAGGACCCACAAGGCACCCGTTGGATCCAGCAATGAGACTTGGTTGTTGCAATTTTGATGTTCATTGATCGAAGTGGTGGCTGTTGTCCTGTCGAAGGGGTGGTCGCAGTCCAGTTCCATCATGGTGGTGGTGGAAGCCCCGGGTGAAAGGATTGGAACAGGGCTAACCAGGGAGGTGATGGAGTCACCATCCCTGGAAGTTTTCAAGAAATGACTGGATATGGCATTTAGTGCTATGGTTTAGTTGATAAGGTGATGTTTGGTCAAAGTTTGGACTCAGTGATCTTGGAGGTCTTTTCCAACCGTTATGATTCTATGAATTAAAGTAAAAAATTGGTCTTGGTCCATGAGCTGTTGGACTGTATGCCCTAATGCTGGCATTAGCTCTTATCTCTATTCTTGTCTTGCCTATACATGGCATTTAACTGGGAGATGTTTGGTCATTGTTTAGTCGGCACTCAAATGTGGAAACCAGCCAGTTTGAGTAAAACATAGGATGCTTGTTAGGGCAAACTAGAAATGTGCCAAGTCTCGCATCTGACGACATCAGGAAGGCAGTTGTTTCAGCTGCCATTCACTGGTGATTTTGCAGAAAAATCAGTATAACATGTTTCCAAATCAGTTATGGTCCTCAGGAGATGCCAGTGTTTGGTAAACTTGTACTCTTGCTTTTTGTCTGGTATTCATTTTGTAGTTATATGAGTGTATATTACTAGAAAAAGTGGGTTTTTTTTTTGTTTTTCAGGCAGAGTGCTGGAATTTGGGATAACTGTGTCCCACAGTCAGTCTTCATCTCTGTGGTGCTGTCAGATATATGCCTGACTTACTTGTGTCTTACTACTCTGTTTTATGAAACCGAGTTGATATGTTCTAGCTCGCAGGAAATACCACCAGGCTGAATCAGTCTGTTTGAAACACTCTGTTCAGGCTCATGTACTGAGAGTGTCCCAGGAGTGTGTCATGTACAGACTGGGACTGGTGCTGATGGCTCTTATTTTTCTGGAATGCATATTAACTGTATTTCATGTACAAAAACATCTTTGCATACATATGGCCAACAGAGCAGTTTATTTCTGAAAAACAGCTTAGCTGTTACTGCTACTTGCTGATTCTGACCTAGGAAGTCTTCTCCAGGCCCAAATTAGAGTTTCTTTGGGCTTGTTTGTGCCTGTGACATCATTTATGCAGACTGTAGGCTTCACTATAATGCCAAGTATGAAACAGCATCTTGTGAAAATTATTTTTGCACAGCTAATTTTAACATTTTAAATAAAAAACATTTTGTATTCATTTTCAGTGCACTCTTCTTTAAAGTTTCTCATTAGTTAGATTTGATTTTTTATGCATATCAGCCCTGATAGTAAATAGTTTCTTAAACTACATTACTGCAACTTCTGAAAAAATCCGTTCATATGATATTTATGTCATCATGATGATGTCAGGCACTTTTTCACCTCTTTACACAGTCCCTCTGCTGGATGTGAACTCTGAAGAACTGTTTTGGAGACATGTGCTTTCTTCTGGTTAATATGTCATGAGCTTTCCTCACAGATCTTAAGAGAGGCCTTACAATTTTTTTGTCAAATACATTTCTGTTAATCTTCTTAAAAGATTAACTGCTTAAAATTAGCAGTGAATAAAATACATTGATTTGGAGATAAGGACTCAAATTCTTCTGTACTTTTCTAGGGATGCACTTTGTAGGTATCCTATGAAATTTGAATTCTGCAAGCGTTGTGAGCAGCTTGAAGATAGTAATGGTTGCACAAGATAAGAAATGTGGGGACCATATTTCTGACATGCTGGGCAGGTGCTATTTGTGTTTTGTTTATCAAATAGTGGTTTTAGAAATGTGAAAGGTGATGTTCCTACTAGATTAAATGTAGGACTGGAATTGAGGAATACTGGTTTCTGTTCTGTTTTACAGATTTCTGGAGTCACTGCATGGGCTTTTAGTCTCTTAATAGCCTGTTACAGGCACTATATTCCATCATGAAACATTGGGGTGCCTTGGAATGCTAAGTAATATAATTTGGACATTTGTGTGGAGATGGAAACAGACTATCAAATAATTTTATAATAAAGCTTATCTGTCCAAGAGAATAAGTAGCTTCACTGTGTCTACTCTAGGTTTCTGTCCATAGCAATTAATGTCTGTGTCCCATTACTACTGGGGTGAAGTCGCAGAGTTACACTGGTGTGACAGCAGTTCCAGTTATTGAGGATCAAACATAATTGTGTTTGTGATATCTTTGTTTCTAAGCTGAGTTGCAATGGGTTCTGCCAGGATTTGCCATGTTATATTATTTGTTGAAAGTAGAAGACTAGGTGTTTTTTTTTTTAAAGTGGTAATGCAAGCACAAAGCTGTAAGACCTTTCTATCCAAGCATTTTTTCATGGTCATTTAGAGTATTTTTCCACTTCCCTTGAGTTGCAGAGACCTTTGGAGTGTGCTAGTGAAAATGCAGACTTCCTGGCACGTTAACTCTCTTGATTTTCATCATTCCTTTTTTTGAGGGCATGCTTAGGAGTGGTTCACAGACCACCAGGTGGTCCAGGCCTGGAGGTGAAAGCCCATAATTTTAGACATTTTTTTCCTTGAGTACTTCAGGGCTTCTGTGGTTTTGCTAAATTTTACTATGGGGAAAATGGGGTATGTGGAAGGAGAAAATAGGGTGTTATCTTAATAATGTTAATTATTAGGGTGTTAATTATTAGGGTGTTAATAGGGTGTTGTCTTAATGTTTTTATGAGGTGATCAGCATACACATATATGTCAAGTCCAAGGATTTTAAAAAGTGTTTGATCACTATAGTATTGAAAAGGTCATAATACAGCAGTGTGCAAACATGTAGCTAATCATGTACTCATGCCAAAATGTATTGCTGCAGATTTCCAAGTACTGGGTTTATTATGAGAGAAGGTGGACTTAGAATGAACTCTGAAAGATGCCTTCCGGGAGGAAGCCAAATACTGGAGGACTTTCAGAAGCACAGGAGGAAGCTTATGCTACACACACACAAAGTTCAGTCTTGTTCTCAAAGATGTTATATTCTTTTGACTTTTATTTTGTATATTATTGACAGGGAACATAGAATGGAATTTATTGATGGAAAAATTAAAACCTTCTTTTTCATAAATTCACTATAGCATTTTTCATGAATGTATGCCAGTGTTTGATATTTGTTTTCCTTCAATTTTTGACTAAAAGAATAAATCTGGTGCTAGGATTGAATTTACCTAGTAAAATGTTGGAAGTATGTCATCCAAGTCCTATTTTTTCTTTTTGGCACCTTAAAATTAAAAAGAATATTGTGGATGTTTTACATAAAAGTGATATCAGAAATAGAGTAATTCAATGCTTTTTATTTCAATTTTTATTCCAGGAAAATTATCAGAGTCCAGTAAATAGCCAGTAGAAAGAATTATAATGGAAAAGCAAGTCAATATATCATGTTTAATGCTTTACATGTAACATATTCTAAACTATTTTTTTCTTGAATTCTTCTCAAGTCACTGTTTCCCAACTTTAACTGGCTAGTAGGTAAACCCTCTGAGTGGTTATCAGGCTGTGAACCTCATCATGTTTTACTCTCCTTGTTGGCTTCAGTTTTAACTTCTTAACCTACACTCTAAAGATCTTTTGAAGGTCTCTTGAACAGTGCATTGCTACAAGCTGTAACTTGGGAAGCAGAATGTGAATTCCATTTTGTCATCTTGCATAGACTAAGGATAATTGCACACTACTTTCCTATAGATGTGAAGGTTCTGGATGCTTTCCATCACCCTTGCACCTGATGGTATATGGGTTCTTTAGTAATAGTAGATTTCAACCTTTGTTTTACAGCTCTCAGCATATTTTTTTTCTTTGTAGAGAAACCAAAGTACCATTGGTTTAATAAAAACATTTTCAATAATTATACACACTAATGCACTTCCTTTTATTGTGGTCTTAATGATACATAACCCCTACTGAATTTGTCAGCCCCAGTCAGCCATAAAGATAAACTGAGGAGCTGTGATTTTTAGCAGAACATTTTGAAATATGAGCAAACTGAAAAAATGACTGTTATTACGAATAACAATCTCTGCAGAACTGGTATAAAACTGTACTTAAATCTAATATAGAAAATCACATTGTGGATCATATGTGAACATTTCTAAATGGTATCTACATCTGTTGTGTTTTTCTACTAACGACATTTACTTCAGAAGTGCTTTTTTGTTGTTCATGTGTGTACTTTTAGTTTCAGTAAGTGAGCAAGGTCAAATCATATTGCTATTCTGAGAGCAATTTTTTTTAATTGTTTATCTGCAATTTTTTGGTGGATGAGCAAGAAAGTCTATTAAAGTATAGAATAACAGTTTAAATTAAAGTGCAGTTCTTGTGTTAGGTGCTGTAGGAGGCATATCCTTATGGTAAAAGGTACTTGTTAGGTATTCTGGGAGACTGTATCATTCCTTTGTCGAGCCATTTTCTCTCACAGTGATACTGTGTTGGTACCATATAATGAGCAGCAATCCTGTCTTTCTCCCTCTCATATTAAAGTGAAATACAACATGAACCTGTGGGGCTTTTATTGCTGCATTATTCCTTTTACTACTCAATCCTTTAGAAGCAGTCAAGCAATAAGCAGGCAATGGTACATGCAAAGACAGTTTGGCTTCTCCTAAGGATTTAAACATTTTAAACCTTGCTTTGAAATTGCCACAGTTAAATGTTTTCCATAAACGTAGAACAATGGACTTACAAACTTGAGAGAAAAACCTTTTGTGTGGGTGACCAAAGTTGTTGCTCACGTAAGGCCTCCAGTCATTATTGACTTCTGGAGGCCATGATTTGCACCAACATTGGAAGGTATCTGGACCATTAACCCTCCTGTCATGGTGTGCTGAAGTCACCTGCCCACCTATTGCAGCCTGTCCCTGCTGTTAAGTGGTGAGTTTGAAAACAACTTGGTTCTCCCCATTGTACTTCGCAGCACAGGGTCTTGTTTGTGATCCTGACAGTTTTGTGGATGGGCAGCCTGTTTGCTGCTGCAGGTGTCATCCCAGTAGGAACCCAAGATGAGGGAGCACTGGGTAATCCAGGAGTTGCAAGAGACATCGTAGTTCTTTTGGTGAGGAGGATGAACAGATTGATAGACCCCGTGCTAATGCATCACTTCCAAAGGTCTAATATTTATGCAACTCATGAAAAATAAAATACAAATTTATGTTGGTGGAAGATTGATGAGGGAAGGATTGATGTATCCAGAAGCCTGTCTTTTTAAAGAATATTTATATTAGTCTATTAAGTAGTTTACCTTTCTCTATAAACCTTATTTCTACAAATTTACGAGTTGAATACTGTCATGCTATAGAGTGGCTTTTTCTAGTTTCTTTGGTTTGTCAGCAAGCCTTTGTATCAACTCTTATGTTTCTCAGTGTAAAATTGATTTACTTTTAGGGGAAATCAGTTGGGCCAGAGGTAAGCAAGTGGGAGAAAAGTTTCATTTGGTGAGCTTTGATGAATATTGTATTGCTGTTTATGGCCTGAAGCAAACATCATTCAACTTAATAAGTCTCATTCAAGTGTATCGAGTGGGATGTGGTTGTTTCCTGTTTTGTTCTTTTAGAGACACACAGAGTTCAATGTGTCAAATTACATCTAAATTTAGGGCCACAGTCCTTGAATAAAAAGTATTTTTTCCTTTGGACATTCAAACATTTCATGGTCCTCTTGCGTTCATCCACTTTTCTTTTGCATTTTGTATAATATGCTGCTTTCTCCCTGGATTTCTTGGCAATTTTTTGTTATTAAATCACTACACTGAGATTAAAATCTATTCTTTAACTGAAAGATATATTTATGTGATACTTGTTTTGTATTTTAATGCAGCCCATATTTTAAGATGAAAAAATAGTGGCTTTTTACTATATTAAAAAATGCCTGGTAATACCAGAGCTGGTGATGGGTAGTGCTGTTAGTAATTGGCAAATAACATTTCAGCAGATACAAGAGTATCTTTGAATTGTGGAATGAAATAGTTTCTTTTTAACAAAATGACTGGACATATTGTTTCCAGGGAGAGGGAGCAATAAAAAGGGGAGACAAGGTATTAATAACTGAGGAAAGTCATCACTCATAGAAACGTTGCTATTTTTTATTGTGTATTACAATCAATACATCAGATATCTGTTTTTAGGCTTTTTATTCTTGCCATTTTGCCCTGTGTTTATCTGACAGTTGAAATCATTCATCTAGGAAGGATAGATGTATGCAGACCAGACTATTTGACTACTCTGCATCAGTGGGATTTCCATTTGGCTTGCTTGCAGTGCAATACTGAAAGCTTTTTCACTATTTTTCTTGAAGTTCCTGAGTGTTTATCTGTGACAAGACAGTTTTGATTGTTTACTTGCAGATCTGCAAAAGACAATTTGACTAGCTAAAGGATAGTATACCTAGAACAATTAGGGGGATTTGAAAAATTACCTTGTTTTTTATAATCTTAAACTTTTAAAAGTGGACTGAGTTAAAATGCCCAATTCAGTGGAAGATGGTGAAACAACAGAAGAAAGCCTATATTCTTTTAGAAATTTAAAAATAGCTGAATTTCTTTTAACATTTCATTTTTAGAAAATGCAGGGGGCTTCTCTACACATGCAGGTATTCCTGTTTATTTCTTACCTTTAAACATGTTTGTTTTGGAACAGGATGGCTGCTTAGATTCTTGCTAACTTTATCCATAAAGTGGAAACAGTAAAATAAAAATAAAAGCAAATGATTTTTCTAGAGCCAGTGTGTCACACAAAGAGCCATTCAGAAACTCCTGTTGAGCTTTAAGTGGACTCCTGTGTCAAATCTGAGCAATAAAGAGCTTGACTGTAGATGAAGGTTCATCAGTTTTCTCCAAGTAAATGAAGCCATTTGTATGTTTTATTACTTTACGATTGAAATATCAAATTGTTCTGTTGGGGAGAGGGAGAACAGAAATTTCATGCTCCAAATTAAGAGATTCTAGAATATGAAATACACAATGGGTCTGTTCTTAGGATATATTTTTTGCTTATCTGAAGAATTATCTGCTACAGATTGAGCAGCTTTTGTTGTAAATTACAATCAACTTTTTATTTTTTTATTTTGCCCTTTTCTATCTTTCTCATTTCAAAGTGTTTGCTGTAATGAAGATGCAACCTCATGTACTGGCTTAAGTGTGTGATGGAAACTACTTTAACATTACTATAAGGATATACGCAACAAGTATTTCTTCAGTATCACAGGAATTCTGAAAAAGATTGGAATGAATGTTTTTTGCTTTGGTTGTCATTCTGCTCAGTGTCATGTCTTCTACTAGCATTGACAAAATCTGCAGCAAAGTACATGTTGCTACTTTTGGGGTTGGAAATAAGTAGATTTCAGGGACCAAGACTACTTGGATCTCATCATGGAGGAAAAATACCAAGGAAATATTGAGGGATGGTGAAGTTGAAGACCTGTGCTCATTCTCCTTACCTGGCAGATGAGTAATGACAAGGAGGGTATTGAAACCCTTGAAGGTCATTGTTTGCCACATCCATGTCTCTTGTGCTAGTACAGAGAGACAGGAAAGACAGAGAATACAATGGTTTTTTCCAGGCTAGTACATTAGTGGGTAGGGAATGATTTTGGAGAATTGCAGGGCAGAAATAAATTACTGTTAAGATTGAATCCTCACATTGCTCCTCCTGTATTGAAAATCTCATCCTGAGGATGTAAGAAAATTATTGAGGTCTTTCTGTACATACCTGTAGTGGTGTTTGCCCTAAACAGACTTATATTTCCACTTGCTACCTGGCTTTCAGTATGATCATTGTTTTTATGGAGACTATTTTGCATATCCAGCAAAGCTAGCAGGATTAATTTACTACTGAGCCTTTATTTTTGAAGATTTCAAGGGTCCTTTTCAGTTCAAGTTTTCAAAACTGCTTAATATGTGAACTTTCATAGTCTAGTTTTGCATCTGTTTAACTCTCTACACAAGTTAGATATTTCCTAAGAGGATAAGTACATAGTATTTAGCTCTCTGGCTAATGACACTTGTCTATCTTTTGAGGAAAATTTTCCTTAATATTTAAGAAAAAAAGGAATATGTAAGAAATGTGTTACTCAGAAAACCAAACTTTCAGCTCAGGCAATCTTTGCTTTCTCATGGGGGACTTGTACATGTCGGTGTCCTTCAGGTGACTGGTGAAGGAGATCCTTGCCAAGGCGGGCTCCTGTTCCACCTGCCTTTTGCATCCCCTCATCCTGGGAGCTGCAGAAAGGAGGTTTTGCTGCAAGGAGTGTACAATGCCATCAGTTCCTTCCTTGTGAATCATGTTTCTCCTTGTCAGTACACTGTCATTCTTACTCTGAAATAGCTCAAAGTCTCTTGTGGGGTTCGCTGCTGGGTGACAACACACTCTCACTGCTCCTGCAGCCTCTGTGTGGGGAGCTGCGTAGGCTGGCACAGTGTGTGCTCCACGTAGGTGCATGTTGGCAGTCAAAACCCCTCTAGGCAGTGTCTTCAGAAAGGTCTTGCAAATAGAACTGGCTGGGAAGGACATGCAGGCCTGCTGTCCTGCTGGCCTGCCAAAGGGCCAAAGGCTTCTGAGAAATGTTAATGGCATCCTTCCTTGCAGAGCTTTCTGAAGCCTGGAGACCTCTTGAAACCAAACTCTCTCTAGTGTTTCAGATGAGGAACTTACTGGTGCTGATTCATTTACTTTACCATTAGACAGAGTCCATTAGTCACCTCCCTGTCCTGAGGGCATGAGTTGGAAGCTGCCGGGTACTGGGACCTCACCTCAACTGTAGGCGCAGCCTGGTGGTGTGTGGGGATCACCATCTGCACAGAGGCTTATTTTTGATACAAACCTCATCCCCTGCTATTTTTAATTAGATCTACTTTTAAGTATAATATTTTTTTGGTGGGAGGGACAAAAGAGGGCATTTTATTAGGTTAGAGCATGAAAGTGCCATCTATCATGCTGCTCTGCTAAAATAGAATTATCAAATTTTTAATGTTGCTGTCTCTGGCATGTTTTCTGAAACATGGTATAGTTTTACAGACCCTGTTCTTGGACATGTGGAGACTCTGAGTGGAGTGAGCATTCTTTGTAAATATAAGATAGAGTTGAAACAGTTGAGTTCATTAATTGTACGTTGGTATATGTGAGGTCACCTTCATTATAGACTGGACCAGTAATGCCTTACTTGTCTTCATTTTTGGCTTTTCATATGTAAGGTTTGGGGGAAAAATGGGAATTGTAACTGGTTGTGAAAATAGATTTTGCTGCCTTCGCACGCAGTTCTACCTTTTAATCCATTTTCCTTCAGGGTGCTTTCATGATATGGCACTGTTTGTAATTGTGCTGGATGTTGCTTCTCCAGGTTCTTAAGCTGTCCCTCTCCCTTCTTCCAAGAAGCCTGCAGTGGAGGAGGTGGCATAGCCATGAGCATGACAGTCCTATGTGAGAAGCATATGACTGTAGCTGGGGAAACAAGGAGGTCTGGAAATAAATGTCCTCGTTTCCCCCCTCTAGAACTTTAGGACCCAACACTATGTTGTGTGCTGATTTCTAAACAGTAGGAGAGGTAGGTGCATAATGTAGGAGCAAAACCATTGTATCTTATTGTCCTAGAATACCCCTAATTGAACCTTTCAAAAGTGTTTCTAGGAATCATTGAGTAACATGTATGTTTCTTCAAGAACTAACTTCATTTTTAAAATTATTATAAATGTGTAATTTCTAGGTAATATTGGGAAAATATTGTTAACATCATTACTTATGAGCTTCTGAGATCCAGTGTACGTTTCTTTAATTTAATTTGGATTTTCCTGACTTGGATCATTAAAGTCCCTGGGAGAGATTTACATCAAAATTAATTATATCAATGATTGAATTGCTTAAGTAACTCAGAGAACTCAGTTTTGAATAGTTTGTAAGATGCTGTTTAGATAGTATGCTTATGTTTCATAAAATGAGATATTATAAACCCTGTATATTCTCATCCAAGATGACTTTCAGAAGTAATGACCTCTGTCAAGGACCATGGAAATTACTATTGTACATATACTTTATAATTTTTTTTTATTTACTTGGAGAATATTGGAAGTCATACAAAAAAGAGTAATAATAGGTACTGTAATAAAAACTTAGAAACAAAGAGGCTTCAGTGAAAATGTTAATTTTTGTGAAAAGAAAAAAAATCAAACTTTATGGAACAAATTGTGATATTTTACCTCACTATGAAAAAACTGTTCAGAGAAGCTAATTCAAATTTGACACTTGAATTTTATTTTTTTACTTCCCACCTCACCCCTGCCAACAGTTTTGGTTACTGTTAGAACACATTCCTTGTACATTTCTCACTTAAAATCATTATATATTGGGGTTTGGGATTCTTATTTGATTCCTATCCTTCTCCCCTCCTTTTTGTGACAATGTAGATTTATAAAAATATGAATTGTAATATGTATGATGAAGTACCTCGTTTGAAAGGCATGATGCAATTACAAAATCAGAACTTCTGGCTTTTACAGAAAGACTCCTAATCGTGTCATAGAAAGTGAACAGGTAAACCTTATTTGCAAAGTACTTTTAAAAGGTTTTAAAATCTTATTTAGTTTTTTTTTTCCAGAAAGGAGCATAAAATATAATATAATTTTACATAACAAAAAACAGAATCACTTAGAAGACACAATGTAAGTGTTGTGCTCCTTTTGTTTTATTTTTACTTCAAACAGTTAAGGGCCAAAAAGCTATTTATCTTTTTGCAGATTAGGAGAACATCCTTTACTTGATGATCTTACCATTTTGTGACTGCAAAATTTATATTTTCACAGAAGGAGGTACCTTCCTTCCTCTTAACATGCCTAAAAGTGCAAAGAAACATCAAAGTTCAGAGCAGCTCTTTATTACTTTTGTCAGTGTTTACATCGTGCACTGAGGTTTTGCAGAGTCTTCCAGGAGGAGTGAGATGAACCCATTGCAAGCCACCTGTGTTCTGGAAGTAGCAAGAGCTCTGAAGGAAACCCGTGTGATTGGTCTGCATTGTGAGAGAGTGAGGTTGGATATTAATTCTCTTGTACTGTTACAGAACAAGAACTGAGTATAATAAAATGTGAATATTGTGAACTTTTAGGGTGATCCTTCAAATGACAGTTGCACCTGGCTGATGATACTCACCGTCAGAAGCCATTATCCAGGATCCTTCCAGAGTTTCTATAGCTCAGGAAAACAAGCAATGCAAAAAATTACTTTATTGATATAAGTAAATAGTCTTTAAATTTTAAAAAGACAGTGAAGTCTTTTTAACTAAATAGAGTTCTTATTACCAAGGATATCACATATGCTGGATATCCAGCGTTTGGAACATATTTTGAGGTTTGTATGGATGAACTTGATACAAAATTGAAAAAATAGAGAAAAACCTTTTAGGTTTATAATTTGGAAGTTTTGGTTTGAAATGCACAGCTTGAAAAGAACAGATCTGATCAGGTCTGAATAAGTGGCATAAATAGCACTATATCCAAGAGTCTGGATTTAGATAATAGTTAAAATATTTATATAAAATATTTGTATTATAAATGTATATTTAATTTTGGCTTAGAGTGTAAACACAAAGATCATGCATGTGGCTTAGGATGTCCTTGAGCTGCAAGTCACTAGAGAATGGAGATAGGAAATATTTTTGCCATGTTCTTTTGGAATCTGCTGTTGAAGCTTTTAAGAGGCAGAATACTGGGATGGTCAGATCCAGGACATTTGTGTGTTTGGTGGGTGTCTGTCTGTGTTTTGCAAGGGTAATATGTGTGTACCTTTTTTTTTAAATTTTATTTATTTATTTTTTTTTTTTAGTAAATGTCTGATTTGAGAAACATTTGAGAATTGCTTTTCCACATGGACGTGTCTTTAATATACATAGAAGCCCCATATCTGTGGGCTTATCTGCTCAAGTGTCAAAATGGCCTGCTGCTGAATGCTATTACATAGTTAATTTGTTTTAATGCCATTTTTATGTGCATGCTATCTAGGGATGTGATTTCATGATCAGTATTGATCCCTCTGGATGACTCTAGGAAGTAAGGATGCTCAGAGGAACCCGTAGGAGACAACTGTCACTTTGGCAGCTGGTGGCTGCAATGTGAGGGGTGGGGGCTGCCTGGCACCAGTCCCTGGGAGCCACTTACACTGACATTGGCCCCATACCATACTGGATTCTCTCCACCTCTAAACTTGTCATAAGTACAATTTTCAGTGCAATTCTTCTCCCATTGGTGTTCTGGGAGAGGTGAGATCTCACTGATCCTCACTTTCCAGTTTTCACCACCTGCTGAGTGTGCAGGAAAAATATCTCCCTTTTCTTCACTCTTGATCCATCATTCCATGTCTTTTTTAATTATTATGCAGACTGGATTGTGCTGTCTGATTGTAGGTGAGCCTAATTAAAGTAGGTAATCTTTGTATATGAAACATTTCAGCCATGGTGTTTTGTTGTTGTGTTTTTTTTTAAGTGCAGCAGGAAAGAGATTTGAAAGGTGACTGCTTTTATTTAGTGCTTCTGGGTTTATCTGTTATATCACAAATCTTACTTGGTGTGAATTTACTGTGCAGTGAAATGACATTACCTGGTTGATTTAGTGTGTGTAATTTAAGATATTAAAGTAATATTATAAATTTTTTGTAATAAAAAATAATTGCTCACTCATTTATCAGTATTTTGATTAATTAAAATTCATATCCTGCATCTCCTTAATTGAATAATTATGATATTTCAACACAGCAAAAGGAAACCCAAGTCAAACCTATTTCAACAAGCAAAAGAAGATAACGTAATTTTCCCACAAAAGCCTATAAAAGTAGGGGCAATATTTTTCCTTCCCGTTTCCATTTCTAGCTTGTCTTCTGAACATAAGGCTAATAACTTCTTGCCATGTTCAGAATATTTCATTTGAGTTCTGACAGTAATAACCATGTTTTATTTGGCTGTCAGGGGCCCTATAAGATGGACAGATAATGTGTTCATTTTCTGTCCAGTGGGAAGGAAATACATTGACTGTCTAAAATAATATGAAAAGAATGAGAGCCAGTTAAGTTGATTTTAGGGAAAATAAAAACAATCTATATATATATTCAGTGGTACGTTGCAAGTTGTTGGTTAGATGGACACTGGTAGTCCCTTGGAGATTCTAAAAAAAAAAATCAAAACAAACACAACCGTGTTTCTTTGTGAACACAGACACCCACTTGTTCTGGAGATGCCATCACTTGAGATGCCTCCCCATGTCCTGTCCTTTGAGAGGTTTGAACCTTTTTCCATCTGTGTTATAGGAGATTTAAACTGAGGAAGTCTGCAGTGAAGTATTGCCTTTAACAGAGAAATACACTTTCTGACACATCTGGTGTAGAAAAACTGACTCGAGCAGTAATGTTTGAGGGGTGTGGCTACATCTCCATCATGGGCACAGCACTGATGCAATAAGGCAGATGTGTCCTTCCCAGTGCTCACTGGGTGGTGGCACATGGAGAATGCAGTCTTGTGTTTGCTTACTCTAATCTGAATTTTGTTTGGTTGTTGTCCAGTTGCAGAAAGTCAGAATATGTCCCTGAGTTCTTGGCTAGTGGCAATGGTATGAGGAAAAGAATCGCTGCCCATATATATTGCTTTGCTGCTTTGTCACTCCCAGCTGCCTGAATCTGTTCTTCACCTTGGTCACCCAATTAATCTGATACTGTAGACTGTAAGTCTTTAACAGAAAATAGCCTGTGCATGGGATTTTCAAATGCTTGAAAAGATTCATATTTCATAAGAACACAGTAGATGGATCATTAATAATGGACAGACAGATCTGGAATCCTAAATCTAAAGAGACACCTGCTTTTGCAGTCCCTTATGTCTCCCAAAGCTGCTGTGGTGGCAGCTCTGCCCTAGTTAAGATAACAAATTCTTTCCTGGTTGATTGTCAGAGTGTAACGGGAATACTGAGTGGGGTTATTCACTGAGGAAGGCAGAGTTATACTTGGTTACATTACTAGGTTGTGTCTACACTGACCTGCAAAGAAAAATTGGGCTGTGTTCCTTGTAAATGCCTATGAGGGGCAGTTTCAGCCAAGAGTTGCATGGGGCTCAGAGGCTAAAAATCAAATCATCCCTTTATTATCTGCTTAGGGACAATTTCAGGGAAACTGGGACAGGCAGCCCCTTATTTTCAGCTTTTGTCTAGACTCCATGGCATTCCTGAGGGTTAATACCGCTGTGGGTCACATCAGGACCCGCAGGCAGTCAGTGCTTACGGTTACATATGTCATGTAGATGGTTTTGGGGATTATGAGTACCTTTAACAGGAATTTTTACTAACTTGCTTTCAGTGTTTTAATTAAAATGATGCTGTAGCTTTCCACAAAGTCCTCTGTGTGACACTAATAAACACTTGACTGATTGCCTGTCTGACTGATTCAGCTGGACACTTGTCAAAATAATCTAAGATCTCCTCATGTGTACAAGAGTAAAGACGTCCGACCATCCAAATTTTTGTCTCTAGCTGATTCAGTTTTTACTTGAGCACAGTCAACTCTTGTTAGTTTGCTGAGTCAAAGATGTGAAAATGACCTATCATGTCATTTTGATGCAGTTTGAATTACTGCTTCAAAATAAAGATTAAATCATAGAAAACATACTGTTATGAGCACTTCATAACCTTTAGTTTCTTGTTTTCAGATTAGGCTTAAAACATTAGCCTTAGTCTGGAAAGAAACCAGTGGACACTGTATTAATGGCCGTGTCAGTCTCAAAATATACATTTTTATAGCCTTTTAGTCAATTGACCCTTGATTTAAGCCACGTGGTAAAGATGTTGCACAGCATGTAATGCTGCTATAGTTGTTCCTCTTTGAACATATGTTCTATAGATTTATGTTCCTTATATGTTGTGCATGATATTTGATGGCAGTTCTCTTATTTCTTAACATCTAATAATTCAGTAATTGGAAGTACAGCTGATTAATTATATAATGTTCTTTTTTTTTTTAATTTGCTCCTCTCTATTTCTGAAATATCTCTGCAGCTCAGTAACACAAATGGGTATTTGTGTTGCCTAATTTTAGGCATCAGATTTGCACTAAAGTTAAACTGGTATTCTCATGTCTATACCACTGAATGGTGGGGTGGAAGACAGCTGCACCCTCCAGAGAGCCATTCAGCATTGGGCATGCTGGGTTCCCTGCTGGTACGCAGAGACTGGCTTCCAGGACAAGAATCTAAGATTGATGGCTGAAATTATACAACACTTCTCCAGGAGAAAGTACTACTGAAGTAAATTTTTTTTAATGGTTTAATCTTCAGGTCAATTTGCAAAGTTAAGTCTGCTGCATGACAGGATCTAAACAGAACAAGCCGAGTGTGTAGAAGACTGTTTGGTGTACAGGTCGTAGGAAGTGTGTCTGGCTGCTGAATAGGTGCCAAGCAATGTAGTACTTGGTGCTCCTTGCTGCCTTGCTGTTCTGCTAGCAACCATGCAAAATCCCAGAGCTTGGGGTATCAGAAAAACATATTACAGAATATATGAGATACTCTAGTACTTTGTGTTTAGCTGACACCGATAACTGGGTTCTGGCAGGGGTGACTGGTGTGTCTCAGTGAAGCAGTATAGCCTGAATATAGTCACAACTCATATCTTTAAAGCATCTTTTAGTGTGTAACCACCATTATTGGTGTCTATTGCAGGCAAATTACTTAACACAGAACATAAAATTTTATGCATAGTCTACATTTTCTTATTTGATGAATTAGACCTTGACAAAGATATGAGCAGGAGTTTATGAAGAGCTCCATTTCCAACAGTAGCCTTTAGTCATACGTAGAGCAGGTAGCCCTCCTCTCTTTCTCCTCCTGTGGTGCCTCTGCAGATGCTGATGTCAGCTGTCTCTCCTTCCATTGGTTCTGAAATGAGCTTGTTCTTCTGGAATCAGCAAACCAATTGCTGCACAGTGGAATCGTGAGTCTCCTGCCCTTCCCTGGGCAGGCAGGAGGCTCCTGTCTGGCTAAGAAGCCCAAGCCAACAGCTGTGGCCAGTTTGTGTGCGTATTCTCCCAGACCAAAAGTTACCTGATGGCTCTGTGCTGTCCACTGGTTCCATGTTGCACAGCCCTTCTCCAGGAGAGTTGCCTCATACTCAGCTTTGGTGGTTATGGTGGTGGGAGTTGCAGTTCTGGATTTTTAACCAACCAATTCCCAGGTTTTGAGGAGCAGAGCAGGCAGATGGTACAGACAGTTGATCTGAAATTTTTTATCTCAAAGTTGGTCATTGGTCTTAAATTATTTTATTACCAAAGGGGGCGGAAAACAAGAGATGATCCAAGCTTCCCAATGAGTCATTTAGGGATTGGAGGAAGAAGGAAGCAGAAGCATCCCTTCAGGTTTCACCACCAACTGCCTTTTGCCAGCACTGAAAGTTGTGCTGTTTCCTTGTCTGTTTGTGCTCTGCAGGGAAATCTTGTAGAAGGAATTTAGAAAAGTGTAGTCTCTATCAGCTCAGTTTGTTCTGTTTCTGCCTGACAAACTTGCATGTAAGATATACTGAACTTTTTATGAACCAATTAAAAAAACCAAAACCCTTTCCTAGTTTGATGTTATAAAGTAAAAAAATTGGGTTGAATGTGTGTTTCTGATGAGAATTAATCACAACTTGAGTGACTTAGTTGAATATTTTTTTTTCTATCTCAGCTTTTTGAATTGAAAAGTATATGGAAATTTAGTACTGAACTGTTTTACTTCTGTATTTATTTGAATTTTTTTTTTTTAAATTCAGTGTTCTGGGCAAGTCTGGTTAAACTAACTAATTTTTTTAATGGGTTTAATAGTCCTGGAGGCACTGTTTTTGTTTTTGTTTGTTTTTTTTTGTTTGTTTGTTTGTTTTGCGTGGTTTTTAAATTTTTTTTATTATTATTCCACATTGCTTCATTTCTAGGATCAAAGTGAACATGGTGAAAAGGCAAGCGTGCTGGTAAACATCTGTAATTATTTTACATCTCTCAGTATAATTTTATCTTAGAGGATTTAGAAAATATTCTAAAATAGTGTTGGAATTGTATCTGAACATAAAAGCTCAAATTCAGGGCTTTCTCATAGGAAATGTTTGCTGGAAGGTGAATGGAAAAGTATTTTGGATCAGCAAAGTGTCCAATATACTTCCAATGCAATATTTTGAGTAGCCTATATTGAACTGTTTAGTGCTTTTGCTCACAAGTCTCAGAAGTTTTTGTGCTTTCTTTTGGAGGGGCTTGGTGAGTGATCCAAGCTGTGGGGGAGCAAACTCCTCATTATAAAAACCATGCACACCCTTCGGGGCTGGGCTTGTGCCATGGTTGCAGGACCTGTTTTGGGAAGCATGTTGCATCGAGGTGCATTGTTCCAGGACATGGCATTTTATTCTTGCTTGAAAGTGCAATGCAAAACATTGAATTGAGTTCTTAAAAGCACTTGTCCTCTTGGAGAAGTGCTTTGGCTGTGCAGTGATTCACACCAGGGCCACATTTTCTTCTCCAAGTTACAAGGAGGTTCCTCTGCTGGTCCCTGACTGTAGGTATTGTGATACTCAAGAAAGTCCCTTTACTCAGCCTTGAGTTTTAGGGATGGGAATGGAGAGAAACCAGCATGTAAATAGGTCCAAGTGGAGCTAAAGTTTACTTGTGGGAGGGATTATTGAAAAACTGAAGTGATGGTGCTCAGTTGTTTTCTCAGATGTTTTTTCACATACCAAAACCTTGATTGAATCCTCCTGGGCATTTTCAGTATACAATTTGCTAAATTAGAACTGAAGGAATATAGCTAGTAACAGACCCAAAATAAACTCATATACTCAACTTTCTCCATGCAAGACAACAGATGAAGAATGAACAGAAACATATGTAAAGATTGCAGCTTCCTGTCAGTGATGGGAGAGTGAGGGGAGAGTAGCCACAGTAGTGCTAATGGGGACAGAATTGAGTGGCCTCAGAAGAAGCGACTGTCATGCCTCTGCTCCTCAGCACAAGCTACTCCCCAGATTTGAGCTATAAATTAATGACTGCTAAATCCCACCATGGGGAGGGAGGCCTGGTTTTTATGTGCAGACTCTGAGGTACATCACTGTTACCTACTCTGTACTGGTCACATGTGTGAGCATGAGTCATGCACTTTAATTCCAGTTCTACATCCACTGTACGTTCCTTCTGAACAGGTCTGGAAACCTCTGCTCCTGCATCCCACTCTATGATTCTTCCCTTTGCCTCGCCATCACTGCCTGTGCTGCTGCGTCCTGCTCCCACCCTGGAGCCCCTTGTTACCTTTTAATGCTGCCAGCATACATGGTTCCAGAGAGAAAAGTTCATTACCTGTCCATTGACTGGTGCATGGAGCCACGGTATAGCTGTGTTTTATATGAATGCTTGCACTCTTCTTCCCCTAGGTAAATGCACGTGTGTGCTTATTTTCCACTCATCTCTGAGCAGTGTTTGAGGAGGCAGCCATCTGGGATCATAAAATATCTGTATTGAACAATGCTAAGCTATCAGTGCCAAATTAGAAATGACATGTGTGTTCAATCTTTTTTAATCATGTTCCAGTACAGTGAAACTTTCCTTTCCCGTCTAGTTTGTTGTTTGGGTTTTTTTCCTTCTTTTTTCCTCCTGTCTCTCCATAATGTCTGAATGTGAAGGGATGGTGGAGGCGTTTGCCTTTGTGGCAGTTATTTGTCTAGTCTGGGGGCCAAAACCATCCTCAAAAACACTCAGCACCACCCTTCCCAACCTTTCCCATCTCAGAAGTGTCTCTATCAGAACATCCAAGGTAGGGCACTCAGTAGGAATAAGAAGTGAGTCCATCTTTGAAGTGCAGCGAAATAGTGCCCCAGTTGGTCATAATTTTTTCTTGAGTTCTAGTAGCTTATGTAGCTTTCATGCTCTTAATATTAGACATATGTTTTTTGAAAAATATTGGCACTTTAAGCTTTTTTTCCCTTCTCTGAATGTGATTTTTTTGTTATTGAAATTAGTTTTGAAAGACAGCTGTGCTTGGCAGTGTTTGTGGGTGGACTGGGCTGGAGGATATACAGCCCCTCTGCTCTCTCCTTTTCGGTTTCTTTTTGCTCACTGCCAGGCTGAAAGAGCGTTTGCTCTGGCATGTAGTGGGAACTGCATTTTTTTCCTGTGTGATTTCTAAGGGAATTTAAAATTACAATTTGGACTGATATTTTGCACACTAGCTAGAGTAAATGCCTCTGCATGTCCTGGTAGCAGCACAGCGGTGTGACAGATTTACATTTGTTTGCATTTTTAGGAAGTTACACAAGTCCACCTCTGAGGACTAATCTCCTTTTCTTCTGCATTAATTATTTTGGAATTAAGTGTAACATGGAACTATTACATATTTGAAACTCGAGGATTTGTCACTTGGAGTTTTAAGGGACTTAGCACAGCTCAAATACTCTTGGTAAACTAACATAATTTGAAATTTTAATTTCAGCTTAAGGACAAAATGCTTTATCAGTGATCTGTAAATTGTGTTAGCTACAGCTCAAAATACAGAAAAACTTCCTTTTCAGCCATTTGCCACTTCTCATAAGGAATTTCATAATATGATAAGGAGGTGCATTGCTTAGTCCTCTGTTCATGTCATACAGTATCAGGTCAGTACTTTCTAAGATGTGTACCCAAAGTTAGGTCTAAGGAAAGGGGATTTTGGTAGCCTGTAGTGGTTTCTGAGGAAGATGTTACAGCCATTCTGTGTGTCTAAAACTTTTAAGGACCCTGCCTGATCTTTATGCCAGTCAGGTCAACAGTGGTTGGCATTGTGGAAAAGAAGATGTATTTTCTTCCCGGAAGAAGAATGTAAGAAAATGACCGCTCATGTCCTCAAATTATTTTAATATTTTGAGGTTATATATAGTCACATGCACACACAGAGCAGGATATCTTAGTTAACTAGTTAGTTTTCCAAAGATGTACATTCTTTTACTAGTGCATGCAGTGCCCCAGTATATACAGATGAATCTCAGATTATTGGAGCTGTCAGTGATGAACAGAAGAGGAAGAAAATGGGGAAAAAATAACCCATTTTTTGCTCTCTACCCTCCTCACTGACTGGGCAGTCTGTAACACTGGAGCATAGCTGGGGGAGTGACCAGCAGCAGATCAGCTCCACCTGACTGCCTGCTTGCGCTGCCCAGGGGAGGAAGAGGATGGTCCATGAGCTGCAGATTTGTACTCTGGTGGTGCTGGAGCGTCATGACAAGGAGGCTTCCCTTCTCTTCCCCCACTTCTGGCAACTGACTACTGCTATTTTTCTTGCTCATCTGCTCCATCAGGCGTGCACGGCCTGCATGTTGCCTCTCACACTCTGTCACTGTATGCTTTGCATTTTTGTGTTATATCCCACTTTGCTCTGTGTTCTCCCCAAGACGTTTGAGGTTCCCATTTTAGGAATTCCTGCCAAGTTCTGATCTCAGCATCTGTTCCTGACATTATCCAGATGCTTTAATTTTGGGGCCTTTAAAAACATGACCTTTCTCATCCTGTGTTTCTGTGAAACCCAAGTAACCTGAAGAACAGATACAATTATGAAAGTGTTAATCTAATTATTAAACAATAGTATAGTCGTTCTGAAAAGGACACTTTTGACCACGAGTTTTTTTGCAGTTGTTGCTATGTGCTGAATGTAAATTAATTCATTCTGCCAGGGATAAGGTTACTTTTGTGTAGCTGTGGCTAGATGGAGCTGTCAGAATGCGTAACGTGGTTTGATTTATGTGCAAAGGCTACACACATTAGACTTTCCTGGTATGTGCTGCTCATTTTACCTACCTGTGGGGTTCAATGTTGATACCCTTTTACTGTTTTAGCATGGATGATATAATGTTTGGTAATTACTTCGGAAAGTAGAGAAATCATTTGGGATACAACAATTAGGCACAGAGACTGAAATAAGGTTTGCTTTCTGTGAGGGGCAATATTATCTTAAAGCAAGGACATTTGAAAAAGTAATGAATGCATAACTGTTTCTGATTAAATGCGCATTTTTTTGTTTTATCTGGGCAGAGTTCTTTTAATAAGTGAATGGTCTCTAGTGAGGCAGGTAATTTAAAAGTGGTCTTACACATGAGAAAAGGTGACCCCTAATGAAAAGCATAAAAACTATTCTCTTTAGAAGCTATGCTGTCTCTCATTTTCAGTCTTTGCCTTTTAATATTAATTGCTAGGATGTTTTAATTAAAAGCAGATCTGGGAGGTATTATCTGCTTCCTCTGTTTAGTCCTTTTAAATGTTAATCACTTTTGACAGCATAATTTACCCAGCTACCTGTCTTAGCCTTATGCAATGTATCTGCTTTGTGTGGTACCAAAATACAGAATGCACCCCAAAAAGGTTTTCCAAAAATTCATACAATTGGAAAGATTAAATCTTGCAGAAGAAATACAAAGAAAGAAGAATTAAATGAAGATTTAATGAGACAGTCAGAAAAGCTATTTCAAGATGGCTGGAGCTTCCCAAGAAATGATTCTTTCTATAGAGGTAACCAGACTGAATTCACTTTTATTTCTACTGAAAGACATTTAGAAAGGAATGGAAGGTAGGAAGTAAGTTTAGAGGTAGCCTTGGAGACTGTGGAGATTTTCCATCAAGCAGGATTTTGAGGTGCATGTAGAAGAACACTTAAAAGGAGAGAAAAGAGAAAAAGATCTTAATCTTCCCCTTAAAAATAGCAACCCTTAACTTATAATAGTAAAATTTAAAGGAAGCTAAAAATTAATCAGAAGAATTTATTTGCCTGTAGGTTTAAAATAAATAATCTTTTGCTACACAAGTCAAACAGCTTGTTTTGTGTGATGTTTCACACAAACGAAGTGGAGAACTTTGATAATCAGATTCCACACACACTTTAACCTTGTGCAAAATTTAATGAAAAACAGAGTTACTACTGAATATACTGTTTTGCCAGCTCAACAAAAGATGTTAAGTTGTGCATATTTTTGCATAATAAAGATGAGTGTTGACAGTGTAATGATCCATTTGGCACAGATAAAATCATGAATGATTTTAATAACCTTACAGCAATATTTGAATTCACTATGAAATATAATATAGACACTTCAACCAGGGACAAGCCTGCTGCCCTGTTATGGACTGTCAGCTACTTATAGCCTTAGTTTTTCTAGGAGAAAAAAGAGGAGAAATAGGTTAGATCAGCCTGGGGAAGAATTAGGGGGTGTACAGGATGGAAGATATGTGTTTTGAGGTTTTCAGTGCAGTCCTCTTCCACAAGTTGAAGCTGATGGGTTTTGGCAATGCTTGTGTCTCCTTTCCTAGGCTGGGTGACGTTTATATTATGTGTTGAAAAATGCATTTATAGATATGAGATGAATCAAGCTAAAATGTAAGAATGATAGTCTATTCCCAAGTTTGGTAGCTTAAAATGATTTTATATACAACTGTAATTTCTTCTTTGAATATTTCCTTTATTTTAAAATGTTTTCTGGATTCATCCAGGTAATGTAGGTCCCAGTTTCCACAGTGATTTAGAGAATTAATATCCAAAATTAGTTCTCAAAATAAATCTGGAGTCTTTGAAGCTTTCATACTAAATGATTTAGGAGTATAATTCTGTCAAAAGTCCCTATTTTTATGTTCCTGTTTCTTTGAATGTGATGCTGTAGTTCTGCATCCCTATGTAAAGAGATGGTGAAGGCTTTTGCAACAAGTAGTCAAGAATCACAGACTGATGCAAACTATTCTTAGAGTAATATCAGAGGCCTGCTTTGCTAGTCATACCTGCATTTCACAGAAACAAATGCACTTGACTTCCAGTGAATATGTTTTTAAGATGGATGTGATGATATTAACCTGCTAGTTTCTTTGTGGTCCTCCCTCTTTACTCTTCATTTCTTCCTGCTTTTTTTTTTTTGTTTCCTGTTTGTTTTCATAAGGACTTAGGGGTCAGATTTGAGAAGTCACCAGGCAGCTTTCAAAAGCAAAGTTTCAAAAAGTATCTTAGCATCTGATTTCTAGTGATTTTCTGGGGAGAAAATACATGAGGTGCCTTTCTGCAACCTTATCTGTCAAATAATTATTGCAATGGTGACTCCAGATCGTTTTGAAAATGGTTTTGGCAGTGGGAGCCCAGTTTTTTAGTGAAAGTCCCTGGGACTCTCTTACTAGTCAGTTGTTAAACAGGGTGTTTTGTGGGAAATATACAGAGGAGCTGTCTCCTCCTAGTAGGTTGCAGTGTGAGGTAGATGGATATCCATCTCGATGCAGATATACCAGGCTTTTTAAAATTCATACAGACATCACTATAATCTTCTTGGTTGTAGAAAACCTAAAGGTGTTTAGGAAGGTCCTCTCCTTTTCTAGACTAATAAATTATCTAGTGGGTGTGCTTTGCTCAAGACTAGAGCTCCTTGTCTGGCATGGGTTCACATAACATGAGTCAAGTCCCTTGTGACTGGGGGTTGTCACAGGATGGGACAACTTTCATGGATCTCCTGGTATGTAGCATCTACCATCAGCCTTGCACTGCTGGACTGCTAGCTTTTATTCTTAATTTTCTAAGCTCAGACCTAGTGTATTTAAGTTGCACTGTTTTCACTATTATTACATGTTAAAATAATACAAAATGTTATTCATGAGGGAACAAACAGTCATTTGCATTTAAGATTTTTTTTAGAACCTTATTTAAAGATGGAGAGACATAAATTATTTTCTCATGCTGATTATTTTTGTCATTATACGCAAAATGAAGAATATTGTTATTGTTGTCTTCACTGACAGAGGTAATTGATTCTCTCTGATTTTTTTTTTAAATTTAGATAATGAAGTTAGTTAAAAAAAAAGGCCCTATCTCATTGTTTTTAAGACCCTGAAAAGTTTATGGGGGGAGGGAGAAGTGTTATACGAAAGGCAAACACAGAGTTTTACCTTTTGAACAGACCTTGACATTGATTTAAAATAAGCCTAATTTAATAGGTATTGTATTGCACACTGAAGATAATTTAGGCTAGTGTCAAGGACAAGTGTTATCTATTCCTTTGTTGTAGTGAGGTATTGAAATAATGAGTGGAACAGAAGGGAATCAGAAAATGTTTGAAGTTTTTCATCTGTGTCTCTAGATGGGTATTTTTAATCACATTCTCCTGGCTTTTGCATGCAAATTACAATGAACAGCACACACTATATAAAATGAAGAGCTGTATTTTACAAAATCTATTTTCTTGAAGTTTAATAAGCTTGCAAAGATTGGCCTGTGCTTTAACTAACTAGTTACCTTTTTGTACCTCAGCTGAAATTAAAACCTTAGAATTTAAATATTGCTATTTTAATCCTGTAGCAGAGGAATGGAAAACCTGGTCTTTTTGGAGGTTTCTGAAACCATTTCTTTCTTGGTGCTCAAGGGCTGCAGCTCCCAATGACAGATGAGACAACTGTTAAGATTTAATACGTTTTTATTTCAGCAATATATTTTGCTGTGTGACACCAGCCCCTCTAATAACCCAGTGTCTGGATTAGTTACTGCGTAGCGTCACTGCTTAACTGCTGACCTCGGTGGCAGAAATAAAATACTGAACTCCTGTATGGTCTGTGCTTTTGACTTGGAAATCTGCAGACCTGCAGAGTCATCCCATACCCACAGGCTCAGCTGCATGAAGAACAGTCAGGGTATCCTTTTGAGCCTTGTCCTGTTAGAAAAGGAGGCAGACTTTTGTAGTGCACTCTAAAAGTGTTAAATTGCTTCCAAAGTAATATTAACATCATTGTCCTCAGTGTGGTTCTCATATACTCATTTGTGCTGAGGAATCAAAAATAGAGGAGAGGAAATTGGCTTATTCACACGCTCAGATTGTCCCAGCTACTTTCCAAGCACAGCACTCTCTGTTCTGATACCACGTTTTCTTCACGCACCTCTTTAATGCCAGGATAGATATAATTTTTTCCTATTTCTTTTCAAAATGAGCCAAGGAGATACCATGGTAAATCATATATTGTGGAAATTTTACAGAGTATGAGCTTAGCCTTGAACAAGAGGATTTAGGAAAATAATAGGGCAGCATATGCAGAACAGCATTATATATGCTTTCAAAGGAGGAGTTGGTGAAGAAACAACCCATTACAAAAAATCCCATGATAAAACCCCTATGATTGTAAAACTTTCTACTTTAGGACAGAAATATTTTCCCCAGCTGTTCTCACAGCCCAAACAAGCATGGAATTAAGCATTTAGGTATCTATTGTATGAAGAGATTGTAGCAACTGTGGGAAGCAAATTTCTCCCTAAGTGTAATATCTTCATTTTTGCTGAAAAGCATAAAAGAGAAACAAGATTGTTTAAAAAAAATTAGGGTGATGTTCTCTTCTTGCACTCTTATTTTAACTGCAGTTCTGTGTTTAGTTGCAGGCTCTGAAATCTCTTAACCCATAATCTTAAACAAACCAGTTTGGCAGTGAGATGTGTCTGCAGCATTTCTGCTTTTCAGATTTTGCATGGCTGACTCCATCCTCCAAGACATCAGGGTGCAGCAATGGCACTGCCCACTCTTTCACCAGAGTTTAGCTTAACAGCTGTGGGTGCCAGTGCTGATTAATGCATTCACTGAGAAGGCTGGGATCCGTAGCTAATTCCAGCTGCTTATGGAGTGTTCCTTTGCATGGTTACAGTTAACAGCAGAAATGCAGTGTTGAGAAGCACAAGTTAACAAACTGCAGCTTCTGCCTGTTCCTGGCCCAGGTGAATGTGCCCTACTGAACAGAAATTCACCTACTGGCACTGATGTCCTTCTGCCCCTCTCTGTCAGTACCACGAAACAAGAGAGTGCTGCTGCATTTCTGGGTTGTCTGTCTGTAGGAGCCGACAAATGGAGATGCCCATGGAATTTAGCTGGTCATGAAGGCCAAGATCCAGCTCTGGTGTTGGACTTGCTGTGTCCATGCATTAGGTTTAGCCAGGTGAGCATGTCAGAAGCATTTCTCGGGATAATCTGTTTGTGTGTGCTCTGTAGGTACTTGTGTCTGTCTGTCTGCACGCGTGGGCTGGCGGTTCAATTCTCACTCGGTACATTATATACAGCAGTGGTGTGTTTGGTGTGTTCAAGGTGTGAGGTCATGAAAAAACAAATCCAGCTGACTGGTCAGGCAGCTCACTTGCAGCTACTGCTAAGAGTTGTTGTAATACTTTTAACACTGTTCAGCTATTGTCTTATTTCTTGGTCTAAGCCTCAGTTTGACTTACACCATGGAGGTCAAGTCGAGAGCAATTCTGACAGAATATACACAAATTACTTTCCAGGGTGCCAGAGTCATGCTTGCTTTTAGTGATTCTCAGCAATAGTGTGGAGAAGGGACAAAAATTCATTTAAATAGATGTAATATTAAGCTAACATTAAAAATATTTTAACATTTTAAATATAATGTAAATATTTTTAATAGTATGGTAACTTATGGGATAGCACCTAAAACTGCATTTAATTCCTACTGGGAGAAGATTAGGTTGCGATTTAATATTGATTCTAGAATTTTTCAGATCAAAGTGCTGTGGGAAATGAATAATCAAAAGCAATGTTTTAATAAAAAGCTTGCATATTTACTTCAGAATGTTTTCTTAGACTTAAAAAATCATGAAAGCAGAAATTTTTAAAACTACCTGTAAAATTAAAGTATCCTTTGAATCAATAGATGAGTTCTGATCTTGCAAATACGATTTAACTTGGTATGTTATGTTGAGCTTTGAAAGTGAGGTGCACTTACTTAGTCAGCAGATTTGAGAATTGCTTTCATCGAGACCTATGATGTATTTTCCAGCAGTGGTTATTTTATACCGTGGGGTTTTGCAGGGGTGGATTATGTTCAGCAAAAGCAAATGCGGAGTCCTTCATGTGGACTGGAATAACCCCACTCAGCAGTATTAGCTGGGAGGCCACTTCCTGGGTAGGAGCGGACCTCGTGGAGAACCCCATGAACGTGAGTCAGCAGTGTGCCCTTGGAATAAAGATGACCAGCTCCATCCTGGGCTGTATGAACAAGTCTGTAGCCAGCAGGTTCAGAGAGGTGATTAGGCTGGACATGACCCGGCAGTGTGCGCTTGCAGCCCTGAAAGTGAAGCATGTGCTGGGCTGCACCAAACGCAGCATGGCCAGCAGGTCAAGAGAGGGGATTGAGATCCCACCTGGAGTGCTGCATCCAGCTCTGGGGTCCCCAGCAAAGGAACGACATTGACCTGTTAGAGCGAGTCCAGAGGAGGCCACAAAGATGATTACAGGAATGGGGCACCTCTCCTATGAGGAAAGGCTGAGAGAATTGGTTCAGTCTGGAAAAGAGGTGGCTTTGGGGTGACTTAATTGTGGCCTTCCAGTACCTAAGGGGTCCTACAAGCAAGCTGGAGAGGGACTATTTACAAGAGCATATAGTGACAAGACATGGGGTAATGGCTTCAAAGTGAAAGAGATTAGGTTTAGATTAGATAATAGGAAAAAATTCTTTACTGTGAGGACACTGAGGCACTGGAACAGATTGCGCAGAGAAGTTGTGGATGCCCCATCCCTGGAGGTGTTCAAGGCCAGGTTGGATGGGGCTCTAAGCAGCCTTGTCTAGTGAGAGGTGTTCCTTTCCATGACAGGGGGGTTGGAACTAAATGATCTTTAAGGTACCTTCCAACATAAACTGTTCTATGATTCTATGATTATTTCTCTCTGCTTCTGGAGTATTTTGGCCTCCTCAAGACAACCAAGACGTTACTGTGATAGCCCAGCCAGAGGCCATCACGGTGAGTTAGTGGGCTGGAAACCACCACAGGGAAAGGGGGACATTCAGGGGTGCTGTATGGCCAAGCTGCTCCCTAAGGCACAGCATTCTTGATATAACTCATCTCTATCTGGAATGGCGAAGATGGAACTGGACTTTTCTCAGAGGTGCACATGAGTAGTGCGAGGAACAATGGACACAAGTTGCAACAAGGGAAGTTTCAACTTGATGTAGGGAAAAAAAATTCTTAAAACCAAGAGGGACCAAACACTGGGAGAGTGCCTAGAAGGTTGTGGGTCCATACTTGGGGTTATTCAACTGGATGTGGCTCTGAACAATGTCCTCTCACTGACCCTGCTTTGAACAAGGGCTTAGACTAGTTGATCTCCAGAAGTCCCTTCCAATTCAGATTCTTCTATGGTTCTGTGTGAGCTTACACTTGTGTAATCCACTGAAAATCTAATACAAAGTGTTAATTCTGATACAGAGTGTAGAATGTGAACCCTAAAATGTTCTTATTTTTCCAAAAGCAATAATGCAGTAAAGTTATTACGGGAAGTTCTTTGTTTGGCTTCCTTCTACCTATGTGATTTTGAAAAGTTTTATGAAAAACTAGTTCTGGTTTCATGACTGAAGCGATTAATTAGGACAGGTAGTGATTTTCTTGAAATTATAGAGGTTTGTTTTTGTATTACAACTTGTCTTAACCTGAAACTGTGCTTGCCCTTTTTCTCCTTTTAAAATGTTGGGTGATGTGTAGGTCTGTTGAGGGGCCACTCAGGTTGCACATACAGCACAGAATGACTCTTAGATCCTGCTATTTTTGTTAATGAATTTTTTTTAATGTCTATGGGTATTTGTGAAAATAACTATTTTTTTTCTGTATTTTCTCTTACCAGTTCATTGAAACAGTAGTTATATTTAAATGGGTTTTTAATGAGCCATGTAGAAAAGTGAAGCTCAAGGAATAATAAGAATTTGGATCTGCCATGGGGCTATTAAAGTCAGTTCAGTCATCAGAAAGCCTATGAATTGATTTTGTATTTAGTTTCTTTCATATCTAAATAATAATTGGCTACTCCCTTGCTAGTTATTTTCCTGAATTTATGTTTTTTTCGTCTTACACTCATCTGTTTATTCACAAGCAACTTGTATTTTGGGATGTTTTGGAGTCTGAGGTGCCATTAGCTGAAATTTGATTTACTGCTGGGCCTTATTAAACAAGTACTCTTTAGTTCTGCATTGTAACATGGGCTGAATAATATGCTTTGGGTATAAGTGATTTTTGCCAACCTCAAAGAGGGAGGTTGCAGAGGATGTGTGTAGTCAGTTCTGTGGTTGCCTTGCTAGTTTACTGTGCAGGCTTGCCTAAGACCGGAATCCTTTTTTTACTGAGGGAAGGATGCCACTGATGTTTGCGTTTAAATTTTCTTCTATGTCCTTGGCTTGTTGCATATGTCTGAAAGTGTATGGCCATGCTGTGAGAGTGATTGAGATCTCCCATATCAGCAGACCAGGTGGCTGTCAGAAAGTGAGTGCAGATGGAGACTGCAGGACAGGGTTGGGCTTAACCCTCTGGCACCAGGGTTTAAAGGAAATGCTTGAAGTAGCTACTTTAGGTGAAGATATTTTGACAAGGCTAATTTAGATTTAGAATCCCATTTGGACCACCAACACCTCTATATTCAAGGACCATAAGTCTCCTGTGAAAAGGCTAATTCAGTTATTAAGCATAAACTGAGAACCAGATTCCTTGCCAGCGTGGGTGCCTCACCAGAGGTGCGTGGTTGAGCTGCTCCATCGCTTGGAGCTGCCCCAGAAGGGCTATGCTCTCTGTTCTTCTAGAACCAGAGAAATGACAACTTGTGTCAAAGGCAGTTTTGTCCACAGATGTCCATCCTGCAGGAGAAGTTGTGCAACATAAATGCCAAAAGACCATAGCAGCTGTGAAAGGGAAGACCACATCTGGAAGTTGTACAGACCGTGAGGGAAATGTGTGGTTCACCCAGGGGACTCCAGACACTTCTGATTGCTTGACAGATCAACTACTGAACTGGCCACTGAACAGCAGAAAAAATTGGGAATGTCCTTGTATGAAGTTATCTGATAAGTGTCCTTCTGGTGAGAATAAACCAGATATTTAAAATGGCTCCTAATCATCAAAAGAGATAAGTGATTTCAGTTTCACTCAGTGTTAAAAAGAATGGATAAGAAGTGTAGAGCCCCTGTGAAACTCGGAGGATGTGAAAACTAGAGGACTACTTGATGTCTTTCTAGCAAAATGGAATTGTAACCTTAACTGATGTTAGAATAAGTCTGTAATCATTACTGGTTCCTACACATGAGCCAGTATCAGATTCATCAATAAATGTCACAAAAGAATTAGCAGAATTTGGACAAATACTTAGGAATATGCAAAATTTAAGTGATCTTTTTGACAATCTTACTTATCATAATGGTGGAAAAATACAGCAAAATTTCTAGGTTTATGAATTTCTGTGAAGTGGAGGATTTCTGGTTTTGTGGTTTTGTGCTGGGGAGAGAGGACCTGATCGGACCATTTGATAGTGATGAATTGTTTTAGATGATCTTAGTGCTTAATGTAAACAGCCGTTGCTGGTGCAAATAGTTTTTTAATCCAGTAAATTAACATTCAAGTACTTAATCTAGTATATTAATTAAGACTGCATATGTGTTTACTAATTTTTAATTACTTTAGAATAGACGGAAATTGTAATAATTAATGTTGGAATGCAGACGGCTGCTGCTGTGTCAATATTAAAATAAATCAATCTTCTTGCTTTCTATTTATTTAAGTAAATATAACCTGGTTAGTATGATATGTTGAGTCCCAGACAGAGGAATAGAGAATCTCATCCTGGTATCTCTTTCAGAAAGAACTAAAGGTTGGAGTGCAATGAATTCAGTGCAACGTGGTGTTATAAAGAGCTGAATGCAGTGATAGGCTGGAATGCCTTCCTCCTATCCCAGAGCCAAACACACCTCAGTAAAACCTTGTTTTGATATCTCAGGTTGTAGAATAATTTCTTAGTAAGCCATTTGCTTGATGGACCTAATTTATTTAGCAAAAAGAATTAAATTTTGTTGCTCTCTCTTCTTTTTCTTTTTGCTATGGAGAGTCTTTATCAGTCAAAAGAGAAGAGCATCAGGTTATCGGGTTTTTAAACCATACTCCTATAATTTTTTTGTCTTCAGTGTATAAGGGTAGCAATAAGAAAACCCCCGTGAGTGTTGAAATAAACTAAAGATCACAGGTGTGCTTTTTACAACTGAGATAATTGTTGAGTTTTACTGCAGTTCTTTGTATTTCTAAAAAAAGAAAAACTGTTGGTCGAACAGTGAATGTTGTTGCTTTTTAAAATAATCATATCTTTTGTTGATAATTCATACAAGATTACTTGTATTTCTTGCTCTGGAGTTTGAAAAGTATTTTAGTTTATGCATATTAACCATTCAAAAACTTACTATTAATTCCTTAATACTCTTAATTCCTGAAATGGAATGAACCTTTCCATAAGTTGAGATCTGAACAGAGCCCTTGTCTTTATATCTGAATGTGTTAATGAATATTTGAAACTTATTTTTTCTTGAAAAAGGAATATGTGCATGCACTGGGGACTAAATTCTTATATTAATCAAAGTGATACTTCCTGTGCCAGCTTACTTTGATGAATGATGTGGATCTGTATTAAAACCTCCTTTCCATTGCTTTTGCCATATTGTAATAAGAAATGTAAGCATACCAGTCTAAATTAAGTGTATCATTTATTAAATTTGTTTTGTGAAGACAAAGTGATTTGTTTCTACTTAATTTTATTTTCTATTTCCAGATTTTTGCTTCAGTGATTGAAAAATGTAAATAGTCCTGTTAACTTAGGTGGTTAAAACTACTGTAGCCTATTAAACCATATTTGCACATTCTTTGATGCATTCAATTTTAGGTCCCATGGAATGGGAGATGGATAAAACTTAAAATATACTGTTATTATTTATTACTGTTGATATGATATTTGGTCTTTGGCTGTGGGGTTGTCTTAAAAAAAAAAAGTTAAACCAATCAAAACCCCAAATGGCTCCAATATTCACTGTTTTTTGGTGGAAATCTTTTAAAGAGCTAATACTGTTCTAATATTGAACATCCAAGCTATTTTCCTTATTCATGCCTTATTATGGTTTGTTCAGTCCTCCTGCATACGACTGGATGGTATGATGAGTTTCTCAGGTCACTGCAAGTGATAGGATCTAAAACTAAAGGACAGAGAACAAAGAGGATGCACAGCTCATGTCACGTATTAGAAATAATAGAGTGATTCTTCAAAGGTTAGGGTAACTCCAGTCATTTATTTCATATTAAAGAAGAAAAATATCAACATAGAAGCAGTGTCCTGACAGTAAAGATGATGTTTCCAGAAAAGCCATCTTTGTTTTCTACTGTCTTTGTAAATCTGATGTCTAAAGCCTAGTGAAATACCATAGGCTTACCGTTGATTTTAAAGCTGATAAAAGCTGGTCTAGTATTGTGTGCTCCATTCTTTGCCAAATTAAAAACATCTCGGTGGTTAAACATGACTCACCAAGAGGCCTTTTGTTTCCTTGGCATAGAGCAGTGTTTATCACTCCACTAGATTCCTGCACCAGAGGATTCTTCATAGCTCCAGTGACCTACTCCTGTGGTTCCTTCTAAGTTGCCGTAAGGTGTCTCTTCGGATGTTTTTTGTTTTGTTTCTTGTTCCTGCAAAGATGGTAGTTGAGGTGTGATTCCTGGGCCTCCAAAGGTGAAGAAGTGTATAATTCCCCTCCTCAAAGAATCTACCTTGATTAAAATAAAGGGTGTTGGAGAAATAAGAGACAAATGCTTGGTATCATAATACAGTGTAAGATGTTTCAGCTGACCTTGTTTCCCGTGAGCTCATCATCTGTAGAGTGTCATACCAAGCTCTGAAAATCAAGATTCAACGATGTTGATTTGCATTGTCTTCCAGTCCCAAAGACTTTCTAGCTTATTATGAGTAATGAGTGTACCATTGTAGTGCTGTTTTACAACGAACTTCCTAACCTGTGTTCCTAATGCTAATTAGATTTGGAGAAGACTAACATGGCTTATGTTTCTTCACATGTTATATGAAAAAATGTTACAACTTGGTATGCTTTTTAAGGGAACTGAAGCCCTTTGAAGGTTTGATGCTGTCAAAACAGTGAATACCTGCAAAAAACCAAGATCAAAAGCTAAGCTTGAAATAAGAGACATTCATTTTTAGATGTTCTGAAGCTGTAGGTTGTAGACTGTCTGGAATAGGCAAAAAACTGGAGGCAACTTACAGTAAGACATAACACATATAGAGATTTCTATGGAAATACCTTTTTACATGTATATAATATCTATAAAATATTTGCAGCTGCGTGCATTGAACAGTATTTTCCAATCAGCCTCAGAGGAACAGAATGTAATTTTGGGATTTATCTTGACACATGACGTGCAAAGGAGAAAGAGATTTGATGTTTCATGCCTAGGATTCTTAAATGCTTTGTTTGTCTTTTGTTGTAATACTTTACAGATCTTACTTGTGGATTAATTTATTTTCAGTTGCTGGAGATTGGTAATTAGCTTGCTATAAAACAGTAAGAGAGTTATGAGTAAATTTGAGAAGCATATTTTTGTAAGCATAGATATTTCACAATGTGTTAGAAAATTAATTTTCCAATACTCTTGAGCTACTGACATTTTGGTGTTGTCAAGTCTCTTCTGTGTGTAGATTTCTCAAGGATAAAATAATGACTTTTATGTTAAAAACATGTTCCAGCTGTCTACAGATGCAGCCTGGTTTTCCTGCTGTCCCTACTTTTCAACTAGCTCTGGAGAGAGCATGGACTTCTTATCCAGTACCAATTTCCCCTTTCTGTTTTATGCATGCCAGAGCCTAAATTTGCATTAAATATGGAATTACCAGCAGAAGTTACTATCTGTAGTTTCAAAATGACTCATTAAAAAAGTTAATGCCTGAAAGTACTTTCAAAAGCTGAATTGCCAAATGGTTTCCACTGGGACTTACAGTTGTGGGTTTAAATTTTTTTACTGATGTTTATGTAAGCTAGCTTTGAGTAAAGGGAATAATATTAAAATCTTTGGGATAAAGATGATGTTGAAATCACTTAAAAAAAAAAAGAGAGAGAAAATGACCTCTGATTCCTTTATGTTACACAAGGTTTTAGCTGTTGTTCTAACAGAATAAACAATTTGTAGGGGCTAGCACAGGTTTAAGTTGATTTGCTCCATTTACCCTACCAATTGGACAAAAGAATATAATACTTTCTTGGAAATGTCTTTCAAATATTATATTATAGATTAATTTGCAGGCTGCAGAATGCTGTCATCCATAAAACTTTTTTCTCCATCTTGAAAATTAAGTTCTACAGTGAAATGTGTATAAGAGCTGGCATTATCTTGTTCAGTAGGTCACCAAAGACAAACTGGGATAAATTATTTGTTTCAAATAAAAGCATTCATTTACAGTGGGAAAAACATTTCAGATTTGTCAAAAGTCATCATGACATTCTTCTTATTTTTCTTGCAGTGGTGAACACAGATTTAGTAAACCTTTATTAAATTAGTGACTTGGCTAAATTTCAAATTGGACTTGAGATTTCAAACTTGTCTTGGAGAAGCTGATTGCAAACAAACACAGTATCTCTGTAAATTTAACTGAAGTAATTTTGCAAGAGAATCCTACAACTTAAATCATATTAATAGGTAATAGATCAATAGGTGAAAAATTAATATATTATAACTGTGATTATAACACTTCCTTGGCCTTGTATTTTGTGTGTAGCTTTCAATTTGTATTAACATAATTTCTTCTTGTATGTTTTTATTCTATAAAACTGTGGTTTTGCTCATAATTTGACTCCGTAGTTATGATGCACAAAGAGGTATCAAAACACAGATGAAAAATTGCAGTGAACAGGCATCGATCCACACTCAGATAGTTTTCTACATTACTGGGTGGGATGAAGTGGTTTGCTGGGGAAGGTGCAACCCTTCCTTTCCTGACTTGGTGCCATTCTTTCTGTGGCTGACAGTGATGAGTTCTGTGTTCCATCAGAGCTGTTGACCCTTTGTAGTATCCAATTAATGGCTGCCTTTCCTTGGGCTGATGATCTAGGCATTGATCAGAGCTTCTGCTGATAGACATTTCTCGCTCTTTGGTGGGAAGAAATGATGAAATGCTGATCTGCAATGACACTTTGATGTTGCTGAAAAATTTTTTTTTAACAGTAGATTAAATTGTCATTTGCAGCTTGTGGCTGTGTTTGATGAGCAAGATCCACACCATGGAGGTGATGGCACCAGCGCCAGCTCGACAGGCACGCAGAGCCCAGAGATTTTCGGCAGTGAGCTTGGCTCCAACGCGACATCGGCCTTTCAGCCTTATCAAGCACCAAGTGAAATTGAGGTCACCCCTTCAGTCCTACGTGCGAGTGAGTAAATGTTCTCGGTATCTCCATGTGTTTCATCTAAATTTACGAAGATGCCAAGTGCTGTTACCCATTGATGCTGCTGGGAAAATGATTCATTATCTGTTGTTATCGAAAGCTGATCAGAATTGAGAAACTGCATAAATGCTTGTTGCATGCAAGTAAACAAACTTTTTCTGTTTTAATAAATTATTTATAAACTGCTTTTAGGAGCCATAAGCTCCTTCTGTGCTGCCAGTTTAAAATTGTCCTTACACTGAAAATCACAGCAAAATTTCCAAATGCACTTTCTGCACGGTGTAATTTTCAGTTTGCCAGTTTCATTCCATTTAATGAAGAAAATGGTAAAAAGAAACTAAAGATAGGAGCACTTTCTACTGAACCTGTCAGTGTTGCTAGGTTATGCTTGTCACCTTTCCTAAAAACACCTACTGAAACGTACATTTACTGTGTTGTAAAAATACACTTCTTTAAAAAACAGAAACCATAGCCAGAAACAAGCCTTTGTTTTGTTTATTTCAATGTGGCGAACATTTGTTGCAAAACCATGCAGTAGGAATTACTTATCACATTTCTTGCTCAGACAGGTTTTGGGAATATTTCAGCTTATTAAGAAGACAAATCATGAATTGAAATTTACTGTGTAATTTTCATTGTTGTTAAAAGTACCACACAAACAAGACAATGTGCATAAAGCATTGTGCCCTCTTACTTGTAGTGTCTATCAATTTGCCACTGAACTTCTGAAGTAGTGACTCCACTCCAGAAAATTCTTAGCAGAAGTTAGTATCATCAGTCCTTTAATATTCTACAGATACAGTGTTTTAAAAATCTATTTGTAATACCCAAGAGATTGCTTTTGTGTAGGTGTTCTTTTAATGGATAAAAATCTGCATTTAAGCAATCAGGTAAAATGCAAATGGAAAAGTTACCAGTCTATTAAGTTTGAGGGGTTTTGTACCAGAATGTTTTCTGTAAAATTAAGGGAACAACATTTAACAATTACCTTAGATAGAGCTGAACACATATCTTTTCAAGCTATAACTATGCTTCATTGCAACACAGAATTAAATTAGGGGAAGGATTAATGGCAGAATAAAGAAGTATCCTGGAATTTCAGAACGCTTCCATTTTGCTGTCACTAGAGTATGCCACTGTTAAATGCACATCTCATTTCCATGCATATGCCAAAAAGCTGTCCTTCTGGGTTCTCAACTTAGGGGGGCTTAGAGCAGGCAAATGCAAGCACGTTTTCTCCTTTAGTGTGATTATCCAGTGTATTATACAATACATGAATGTTAGTGCATTAAAATCATATAGCGCAGATAAAATTCAGTGAGACACTGGACAGCTCACTTATCTTTTTGTCATTTTGGAAAATACATGGAATACTTAGCTAGTTCACTGATTGCTAAAATGACCAAGAAGTGCTTTGAGACCCTACAATACAAAGGTCTTTAGAAATACAGAAGGCTTTTATAACTGTTGGTAAGAATTATAGCTCTTTGACACTTTTTATAAAAGCATGTAAAAATAAAATACTTTAAACAGTTTGTCATAAATATGTTATCAGAAATCAGAGATGTTCTCCTATCTAGCTAATTCTTTTTTTTAAATGTTGACAGTTAGATATATTTTGATTCTAAATATTCCAAACCACAGGCTTAGAATCCTGGTCCAGTAATATTATCCCATATTAAACATACCTATTTCAAAAATTTCATTTAAATATACATTGAGAATGGAAATACTATCCTTATTGTATTTCCTTTATAACTTGTGAAGTGAAGCATAGCATACAAATGGTATTCTCAGTATTTCAAATAATTATCTTCTTACTGTGTAAGTTCTATTCAGCAAATAAAACCCATCCAGTTTTGTGGTAGATGCAGATCCTGATTATTACATGTTGACAAGGTCATATATCTATTAATTGGATTGGAGATGGGATACAAAATTGCTGTAATTATTGTAATTTTCTAGCTAATTGCAGGGTTGGCGGTGAATATTTTACTTCTAACAAATGAAAAACAGTATTCCATCTGAAATTGGTTTATAGCATTTTAGACATTTTGTTTTACATCTCTGGTGCTTTTTGCTGGCGAGCTGGGCTGTGTTCCGCAGCAGTTCGCTCGCAGGAGCTGAGCTCTGTGCCTTCTGCTGCCACTCACCTGCACCCGCGGGGTCCGGAGCGGGCTCTGTTCTGAGGCAGCATCTCAGTGCTTTAGGCTGGGGCTAAGGGCCTGCTGAGATCTTCCTCTCTTTGTTCTGGTTGCCATGCTACCCCTTTTGTTTGTTTATAGATCACGCCATCCCTCCTCTCCCAGCAAGGGAAAGGTTAGCTAGATCAGGTCCAGCTGGAAAAGTAATATTCATCTGGAGTCCCTCTTTTCCCATGCACAAACACAGCCCGTACTTCGCACATTGCAGGGGGGTTGTGTCAAATTGAATCTTCCCATACAAACATGGAAATAAAAATGAGGCTGGCCCATGCCCCCTGTGTTGTTTTGCACTGTGAAAACACAATTCATCGACACAAGCAGTTGATTTATTTATGTTTCTTATCTAGCTCTTTTACTGCTTTTCTGTTACCAAAGTTAAACTTCCTCTTGTATTTCATCTCTTGAGCTGCATTTTTTTTCTAAGCAGACAGTACACAAGGCATTTTTTGTGTTGTGCCTGCATGCTTTCTGGGAAGAGGTTGGAAGCTCACTGCAGAAGATTGTTAAAGCAGACTGATGTTTATTCCCTGCTGAAATATAAACTGGAGGCGCAGGTGAAAATTGCCAAACGTAATGAGCAATTTGGCAGATAAGACAGGATGTCAGGCAGTGACAGTTCAGCAGCGGGTGCACTGCCTATGAACCAAGTTGTTTGTTTCACAGTACTGCATTTAAATATTGTAAATAAAATCCCTTTCCAGCTACACAAGACATTGTGAAAAGGGTCATCTCTTTGTCTTGTTTTCCTTTTAAATTATTTAGCTTGTTCAAGAGCCAAGACCACCCTTGGTTATTTGTCTTGGTGTGATTGTATGTAACAAGTATCTCTGAATATTTCAGCAGCTACAGTTAAAAAACATTTTAATATATAACATTTTTTGGAAAACATATTAAGAGACTTAGAGAGGTTTAGAGAATTGATTCTTCTTCCTTTGTTTTTCTTCCCCTGGCCCAAAGTAGAGAAGTGTAAGAGTGCTGGGAGGTCCTTTTTTCATTAGCTGTTTAATGGAAGGGTATTGCGAAGATGAAGCCAGATTCTTCTCACATAGGCACTTTATTGCTGGAGGCAACAAATACAAGTTGCAACAAGGACAATGCCAGTTGGAAATAAGGAAAACCATTTTCACCTTGAGAGCAAAACAAGCTACTCAGAGAAGTTGTGACATCTCCATGTCCTTGGAGATGGACAGAATTTGACTGAACATGGCCCTGGTCCTGTTTTGTGTGGAGTGATTGGACCAAATGACATCCAGAGATCTCATCTGAACTCTGTAATTCTGTGATTCCAAATATAATTATTAAAATTAAACTATTTGCTTCTTGAAGCCATTGTTTGTAAAAGAAAATGAAGGTCATGGTGAAATAGTTAGCAGACAGGTGTACAAGCATATTGTGCATGTACAGCTTCCCAGTGTGATTTAGTATTGTACTAGTTTGTGCCAGTGTGACAGATCGGCTGCCTTTTACAAGACCACTGCTTTTATTTGCAGGATGTCTTCAGTACAAGCTTCAGTTCCTTAAAAATGAGATATGGGCTAATTGTAAGGTTCTCCTAAAGGCTGGAGGGTCAGCATCTTCCCAGGACAGAGCAGCATTATAAATTACTAAGAGCTAGGTGGAAATCGTGCACTCCAGTGATACGTATGCTCAGGTGAATCATATCATGTATTTTAGTAGGACTCTCAATTTCATATTCTGGTCAGAGAAGCAAACTATGAAAAAAAAAGTCTAGATGACAATATTATGAAGTCAGTGCACAGCTGGCTGTGAAGATGTACTAGAAGTGCAGAGGAGCAAAGAAATTGCTGCAGCTTCACATCATTGTTTACCCAGCAGCATGGCTGTTGCTCTGAGGTTCCCTGTGTGCAAGTTTGCTCTTACCCTGCAATCAGCATAAGTTTATTCCTTACAGGTAAGAGCATGCGTGCAGACTTTGACTGGGAATTCGTTGATATATTGAAGTTCATGACCTTGCTTGCCTTTGAATTTGTGTGTCTCTCTCTGCTTTCTGAGTAGTTTTTAGTCTTTCACTGACAAATTAGTAGAATGTATCAAGTATAGCCTCTGAGGGCCCTCTTAGTTTAAGGGCTGTTCAGTATTTTAATAAATCTGAACTGGAATATAAGGAATTGTGTCAAAAAGTAAGATGGAGTTTCTGGCACTTTGGATATCAATATTTCAATTCAGCATTGACTTGATACATTTTATAAACTGTTTTGAAATAGGTGAGATGTGCACAGTCACTGCATCTAGAAAGAACATAGTAATTTACAAGGCAATACCAATGAAAGCAAAGTACACAGTACTGCAACAAGGATCTTGACAATATATCGCATTATTATAGTGCATCTGGGCATTATGCTCTTCCATCAAAGATCAAAGGCAAATGCTGTTGTGAGCTCACTGTTGTGAGCAGGAAGACTTAAGCTGGAGTGACTAGTTGTGGTGCCAGCCTTGGAGAAATTCTAAACAATATGGAGAGACCTAAAAGAGAGCAACAAGAGTAAGTTGCTTTGGAGACTCTGATGAAGCATTGGTAGGATTGGTTGATTTAGTTAAGGAAAGATAAAAATTGATAGGATCCAAGTCTTCATGTCTACCTAGAGAAGGACAGTTAGCATTACCTGAGAAAAAGCCGTTTTTTGTAACCCATAGGCTTAAAAAACATGTTTACACCTCATGTAGCAAGCCAGCATTTGTGGGAATGGTTCAGAGGTTCTGTGTGCTGCTGAGCACAGTCCTGCACTGTGCTCTAAGTCAGGAGGGCAACCAGCTGGTGGTGGCAATCTGTTCTGTTCCTGGCTAAGCCATTCCGTTGGTTCTTAATCACAGGTGAGCTGCTTCTTGAGGCCGTTGTAAAAATGTGTGTATCTAAGCATCTCATAATTGGTGTGTTCAAAAAATTCAGTACTAAGCAAACCATTTAAAGGTGTGAGTGCATAAATAAGTGTGTGAATTTCAAGTACTTTAAAATTGCTCTTTTAAATATGGCACTTCACTGATTTGATACAAGTATTTATCTAGAGTCCCAAATGCATATTCTGAGAATTAATTTATTTTATTAATCATTTATTTAATTAATATTTATAAGGTTTCAAGGTTTGGAGCACTCCATGTTAGTATGTTGGCAAAGAACTGCAGAGGTGAGTTTGTATTTGTTCTGGTTTCAGAAATGATGATGCTTTCAGCACTCTTTACAACATATGGCCATTAGAAACTTTTTTGTTCTTGTTTATATCTCTTTGAGTCCTTATTCAGCTCTGAGTCAGCTTTGTATATGGAAATAAAGTAATTTTCAAATGTCAAAGAACTAAGGAAGCAAGAGATTAGAAAAGGGAGGAAGAGAAAGATGAGTTCATCAAAACCCAGATGTTTGGAGCTTTATCAGATCAAGTTATCTCTAGGATTAAATAGCTGATTACAAAATATGGAAAAAGTAATCCACATTTATAATGAGAGATTAGGGCTTTACAGGTAATGCTTGCTCAAGTCAGTGGGAGATTTTCCACTAGCTCCATAGAGCTTTGGGTCAAGTCAGCTTTCCATGAGGTGTCTGTCGTTCCAGTGAAGTTTGGGGAATGAAATCCAAAAGATTTCCTAACTGTCATTCCCACTTTTACTTCTTTGCCAGGTTCTCTTATGTTTCCGTTACTCTGTTGGATAATACAAAATGAACCTCGAACTGAGGCTTGCACCAAGCTGTTGGCATCAGAATAAGGAAGGTTTCTTATGCATTGGAGCTGGAGGAGAAGATTTAGCAAAGTCTGTTTCCTCACCTTCTTGTGCTCCCGCGGTCTGGGAATTCTTATCGCGTTTATCCCTACAGCCCTATCAAGGATGTGATTGTTTAAAAGCCAGAGTTATTGAATCAAAAAATCAGTACCAGGTGCCGCTTTCTTCCATGAGGCTAAATCTGATCTTTCTACAGCACAGTTCTGACTTGAGTGATCTCCAGTTGGTGTTTTCTCCAAGCGCAGTGCTCTGCTGTTAATTTGGGATTGTTGAGCAGTTTAAAAACCATGTGTTTCTGATGAGACCATGACACGTTTGTAAAAACAAATGGATTTTAAACTGCTTGGGTTTCTAAATTAACCTTTAATATCCTCAATCTTCTCAGTATATCATCAAGAAAAATACTGTTGCTTCTATTAGGATTAAAAAAATCCCTGAACCCAATAAAGTAAAGAAGTTTAGAAGTTACTGGGTTCTCTAGAGGAAACCTGAGTAATCATGGAGCATTTCAAGATGTTATTCCGTATGGTGAAGACTTCTATCTACAAGTACTGATAATGGGGAGTAATAAAAATACAGTATTGTATCTGATAACTGGTTGCATTTTGTACCGCACCTACAGAATATAGCACAAGAGAGGTAATAAGGAAGGGTTATGAAGATGTGAAGTATTGAATTTGAATAGTTTAAGTTTGGATATTAGTCTAAATTTGACATATTAAATAGATTTAATGATCACTTGAACAACAAGCTATTATGGAAATCACAGCTGTATTCTGAGAATATTTCAATACAATATTCCAATACAATATTTCAGTAATGTAGTGTTGGTGGTGTTGCGGGGTTTTATTTTCCCCTTCTTTAAATGAAAGGTAACTTCTTCCGTAAGGGAACTGTGGTTTGTTATATACAAAAATGTTATGTCAATTTATAAATCAAACATTACAGTGTAGCTGCTCAAGTCTGTTGTATTGTGGTGTCGTGGGTTTAATACCATTGTGATAAAGCTAGTTGTTTCTTTAAAGAGTTTAGTCTTCACACATGTATCAATAGGTGTAATAACTCTTTCAATAGATAATTTCTTGATTGCTCCTCTGTTTCCTGTAATTTCATTGTAAGCAAACAAGAAGGAACATAGTGAAGGCAAAGGAAAATGAATCTGAAATAAGTAGGGAATGCTTTTTTGTAGTACAGACAACCACCCTGTGAAATTTTCTAATTTATGAAGGAATATGTACATATTACATTTTTTTCCCCAACAGTTTCTAAAAACCTTATACAGTATTTATAGGTACTCATTCTGAAATGTGATAGAACACCATGCTTCAAGGCATCCTTAGTATCCAGAACCACCAGTCTGCAACAGTAACTGGTATCCCAGTGGTGTTTTTTGCTTTGCTTTGAGGCAACAACAATGGTGGGAGGGCAGTCGTCAACTGACATAAATTACTTACAGACAATTTACCAACAGGAGAGTTGGTAAATGTACATTTGTCAAATGTACTTAATTATTTGCTCTATCCTAAGCAGGCTGGTCTTGTGGGAAGGTTGTTTTAGGGCTAGTGAAGAGTGTTGTGGTACTGGGGACTCTGTGCTGTACTGTCTGCAAAGTTACCCTGTGTTCAGTGCATCAGCCAGTGCATGGCTCTCCCCGCAACAAGCTTGTGAATATTTTTGACCATAAGCCTAAGGCTTGCACTTAAAGTATATCCTTTATTAGGCTAAATATGTACTTCAGTGTGAGTATTGTTGCTTGCTTTTGTTCATAATTTACAAGGGATCTTCTTGCTCCCTTCCTTGTTACATTTGAAGCACATGAACTCACATACTCTTTGTTTTCAGATGGGGATGTATTTTGGAGATAGTCCATCTCTTTGGGTGATTACTGGGAAAAAGTTGCTTTAAATTCCATGTCTTTTGACATGTTCTTTTGAGGAGGATGAAGCAGGGACAGATGGCTGCTAGTTGAATAGGCTTGTTTTTTAGTTTGTTTTTTATTTACTCTCTCATACACTTCAAAGGACTGAAACATGATCCTGAAATAAAGGAGTGGGTGAGAAATAACTTTCCATTAATTTACTGCCTTATTTCATACTTTAAAAAGAGATAAAATTTGTTCTTTCTCCCAGCCATCTTTTGTTGTAAATCTTAAATGAATTATGTAAGTAAGACAAGTGCCAGCTTCAGAACTGCTGCGGGTTCATGTTAGGGACAGATTAAGCATTTCAGATGAGAATAAAGCATATGTATTTGGAAGAACTTTCCTCTTTTTGACCCCTGGCACTGGATGCTGTAGAAATGACAAGCTTCGCTTCAGCCCATGAACCTGGTCTGAACTGAGATGAGGCACGAGCCCACCACCTCCTTTCCTGCTGGCACAGCTCAGCTTGGCTCAGTGTAGCTCAGTGTCCCTAACTGTCTGAAGGCAGGGCCCCTCATCTGCCCTTTTCTGATGCTGTGGGGACAGACGGGGTCCCCCTTCGTGACACAGGTGCCACCTCGCTGGTGGGGGCTTTTACTACAAAGGCTGATGCCAGAGCTTGGCTGTTTGGGCTTGGAGTGAATGTGAACTTGGGCTGTGTTCCAGGTCTGCATTTCTTGCCTCTGTTATGGATTTAGGTAATTAATTCTGTCAATAGTTTTGAATTTACAGAAAGTGGAAGTGATTGTATGTGTGGGCAGGGAGTTGGGGACCATGTGGGTTTACAAAGGAAAGCAAAAAGTGGTGCTTAGGTTAAGATAAAAGGTTTGTACTACTGCTTTCATGCATACACTAAAGGCTTGTACAAAGACAGCAAGAGCAAGCTTGCGTTAGCTTCCAAAAATTGTGCATATGAGTCAGGGACTAGGCTTCTCAAAGCAAACTTTGATCAACCATTAAAACCTTATCCCGAGGGGTTGGATTTGATTCAGCTCTCTGTACAACACTGCTCATATTCACAAATGAAAGTAAAATAGGGACTCTTTTGGCAGTCACTGGGCCACAGCTGATTCAAAGCAGACACGATGGGTGAGGTTAATACCAACAGACTTCAGGTTCTGCATCTAAGCTAAATGCTCAAGGCAGCCCAGTTTCTCATTCCCGTACAAGAATGAACACCTTCAGGGTGAGTTCATCTGACCTGCTTTACAGCTTATTTCAGGGTGAAATGGATCATGGCCTAGACTAGCTGCACTGGCTAATCTCTATTGATGGGAGAGAAATGGAGTTGACCAGTTCCAAAATATGTCTGTGGATCCCATTCTGCCTGTGATTTAACTCACACCATAAAAGTCAATTCTTAATGAAAGATTTTTTTAGACATTTTTATTATGAAGTAGGATGTTGCCTTAAAAATGGTTATTTGCGGATTTGGAAGAGAAAATCTTCCAAAGGCTAAGTGGCATTTTACAAAGCAAACAATTTCTCAATTTGACTCACGGAGCAATTTTACATGGCCCCAGGAAGTTCCTGCACAGCCATAATTATGTTTGGGAAAGTATATTTGGGTCGTGGACAGTATGTCATGAATGCAGATAGTCCTGTGTTGGCGTTTTTTCAGAGTAAAATTAGGTTTGAGACACTTCCATGGCATTTTATAGATAAACCAGCAGTGTCATCTGCCATGAGTCTGACACTGGTATCTAGTCTCTGTATATATACACTGGTATCTAGTCTCTGTACTGCCCCCAAACTGGTAAACCTCTGCAAAGGAGTGGCTGTGCCTTTTCTTGCCACATATTGTCCGACCTCAAAGCATAACAGGTGCCATGTGGCAGTGAAAAGCCAGACTAAATGTGGGGGAACAAGCACAACGTGGAGTTAATGAGTACTGAAGGAGCTGAGTTGTCTTCGTGGCTCTATGCAGTTGAGTGTCTCTGTACCCCATTCCCTCACAGTCTGTGCAGTGTCTTGATGTTATTACAGTCTTTTCTGCTGTTCAGGGTATCCCAGCTCCCTGTGGGCTTGGGAGAGGAAAGTTCTTTGTATACATGGTCCAGCCTCTGGGGAAAGGAGCATCCCTCAAATATAGGCTATTAAGGTAAATGTTTTTGCAAATTTATAGACAGAATAATGGTGACCAACAACTGCTGAGACTTTTTCAAATGAAGTAACATTTGAAGGAATGCTAGCAGTTCATTTCTACTAGACTATGAAAGAATAAAATTATGTTCACTAGTTTCTGACAAGTTAGAGAATGGACACATGTGCATTGTTAACCAGTGCTATATAATATACAAATTAGCCTTTCAGTGTTTTTGGTGAGTCCTGACTTGATCTCTCCTCTTTTGAGCTTTTTGGAGGTTTTCTGCATATGAAAGTTTTCTCCACCAAATATAAAAATGACATTAGCTTCTTCTATTCCAACACATTTTAAGCTCTGATGTTTAAGACCTTTATTAGATGATAGAGAGATTTTAGGTCAAGCACTGCCTGACTTTTACAATGATTTCCATCTGCAGGGTCTTACATAGTAAAGTCTCTTCACGTTTTATTTAAAATTTTAGTTTGGCTCTTGACTCATGGAAAAATAAATAAAAATGAAGGGCTCACTACGAGTGCTGCAGTGAAAAAAATATGGAACTGCTTTGTCAAATGAAATGCGTGACATTTATCCGTGAGAAATATCCATTAAGTGAGTGAATAACGTTACTGCTCTAGGTTGACATAGCAAGCAATATTTCTGTGAGTATTGTACATGTAGATGATTTACCTCTACCTCTAAGTTCATCTTTAAAGTAATAAAACGCAAATGGGCAAAGTCTTCCCATAATGCTGCTTTCCCATAGCTCTTTGTTGTGTTGCTTAAAACATAACATTACAGTATAGTATGTATTTTCACTTCATCCGCCCATAAAGGGTAGGGGAAAATTTGTTTGCAGTTAGTGCTGGTACTGAGATATTATTTCTAGTTTGTGCTGCAACAGTGACCAGGGGTGCAGGACGTGTGGCTGAAGGCTTGGGAAGATGGTCACTGCCAGGGTGCTGGCTCCAGGAGCCTGAGGAGGAGGAGAAGAAGCCATGTTTAAGCAGTAATGGAGGGAAGGAGGACAAAACTGAACTGTTTGAAAACCTATTGTCCAAAAAGTGAAGGGTGAAAAATCTTCAGTGAAACTGCAGCTGCAGATACTCATACGTATGTTTATTGCAGCTTGGTCTGCCTATTCCTTGTGTTAGCTGAAGAGTTCATCCTAAACTGCGTGTGTTGTGTCTTGGCAGCTCCTCTCTGCAGTAGTATGTTGTGGTGGCAGCAAACCCAGAGAGCCCATGGAATATGGGAGTACCAGAACAGTGCCTGCTTGAGCCATGTCCTCGGTGGGGCTGGGAGTGAGCAGCTGCCCTCCCAGGAGCTGCAGGCTGTGGGTTTGCTGAGGGGAGTAGGTCATCCGTGCTTGGAGTGTGCCCCAGACCCCAGGCAGGGGAATGGTGCTCAGGGCAGTGGGAGCTTTGCTGGGCTCAGACCCTGCAACCTTCCTGCTCCAGCACATGCCCATGCGCGGTGCTGTGAGCTCCTGGAGGAGCACAGTGCTTGTGCATGTAATTTCCCTGTTGTATTAGAATTCTTATAGTCTCAGTGGCTGTGAGCTCAGGATAGTATTGTAATACTGCTATTTATGTGCTGTTTACCTGGTGTGACTTCTGGTGTACAAGCAAGCTTCTGGGAGTCTTCATTCTGCATTTTACCAGAATGATTTTGTGGATGTGAATTCTTTGCATGGGATTCCTATTATGGGATGAATTGAATATTAAATTACTCCTCAAACCCTCAAGGCGGTACATCAACTTCACTCGTACAGAGCAATTTGTGCTGTGCTGTATGTGCTGTGTACTGGCTTCAGTTTCTGAATTCTCCCAGGGCTAGGATTTTGCTCCATTCGTTTCCATTTTTCTTTTTCAAAGTTGGAATGTTTTACTAAGAGTGAAAAATATTTTTAATGAAGTATTTTAATTTGTTCTTGTGTTATGGGCTTGTATTTCATCCTCCCTTCATCGAGGTTTTGCCAGATGTTTTAAATATTTTCTGAGTACATATGCTTTCAAGGTTTTTCTGCAAATCCAGTTGTGTTTAACAGGCACTGAGTCCTTGTGAATCAGTGTTGTATTTTTCTCTACTTTATGCCACTCAGATCTGGCAGATGTCTTGAGTTCTAGGACAGGAGATTTTCAGTGTTTTCTGTATTAAAGCAGATAAGATTGGTACATAGTTAGAATTTCCTCAGAAAGGATCAGAGTTTTAGACCTCTGTGGGAAGAAAGCATTTCACTGACCACAGGTTTTTACAACATTTAGTAAATTTAGTAAACAATTAAATCCAATAATTCATCTTATGCTGTATCAAAAGGGATGGCTTTTGTATTGAAAGCTGTACTTGTGGGGCTTTTTTTCACATTTCCTTTCCTTTTTTTTTTTTAAATGTTTGTATATGTAATATATGTAACATGTAAAGAAATTCAGTGTTTCCTTGATCTTATCTTGGAAGAAGATCTTAAAGTCATAGTTGTAGTGAGATGGATGGTAATTTTCATTCAGAGACACATGTGCTTAATTCAGTTTTATTTTCCTCTTGACCAGCCAAATTAAATACATTTGTTTCATTTCAGTCATAACTATTTTATTACTTGCACTGCAATATAAATAGTTTGCTCTGTGTTTCCTTCCTTGATTTTTTTCCCCACAATTTTTTCTGTCATTTGCTTTTAAGACACCTAAAGGGTCATTTTTGAACAATGAAAAGTGAGGAAATGTCAAAATAGGGCTGCTGATGGAGGCTCTTCGTGTGCTCTGTGCTTTCTGTCTGTAGTTATCAAGCTGCAGAACATAGCACGTGTGATGAGGATGAGGCTTTAACTCGAGAGAAGGTTAGCTGGTGACTTGATGCTCCTTCCTTCTGTTTCCATTTGCTGACTTCCAGATTGAGAACCCGGTGCATCTGGGTTAACTTGATGCCTCATGGAAATTTTAGAAAGGAGACAACCACTTCGGTTCAGCCTGTGATCAGAAACAGAAGGAGAATGGAAAAGAGAAGGCATGAAAAATTAAAGAACAAAGAAGCATGGATCAGAAAAGCGGTGGGGGGTTGGGGTGGAGGGGGGGAGGAAGGAGCTAGTGGCAGGGAATGCTACCTCCTCGGGGACAAATAAAAATACATAACTGTTTCCTTGATGTTACTTTGCTGTATAAACAATTACCCCAGGACCCATGTAAATGATGTATGACTTTGGGAGAGAAAGTGAGTAGATTTCTGCTGCCCTCCCTCTCACCCTTTCTTTCTCTTTGCAAAATTCTTGGTAGAACCTGAGACCTGGTCCATGCCTGAAACTGAAGAAAAAACAAAAATAAAGTTAAAGACATGAAAAAGAAGGATAATCCCATATGATTACACTTTTGTTATTTCTCAAGTGTTAATCACAAAATGAAAAATGGTAGTGTGTAATCTTAGATTTGTATAAGTGCATGATGACATTTTGAATTACCTTTCCTGAAACACAAACTGTGGATGTCTCAGACACAGAAGACATTCACTGAATTGCAGAGCTTTAAAAATGACAGTCCTGGGGCTTTGATGGATTCTCTGTCTCCTGAAGTCTTGAAATTAAAGTCAATATTTTTCTGTATTTCCAACAGAAGTTAAAAGACTAAATGCAGACATTATTGCATGGTGTACCTGGGCTTATATAGGTGTTTGACAGGATGATCACAGGGTGTCTTCAGGATTTGAGTTATGAGTCTTGTTTGGAGTCTCGCAGTAGTGCTGCAGTGTGTGTAGTGAATGATTCCTTGCATACTTGGACCTGTGCTTTTCTCATTTAAGATTCTTCTGTATTTTTTTCTTAATGTTTTCTCTTTTTCGCTGCAGTTTTTCCAGCTGCACCCTCTCTTCTTGTTTACAGTGTCAATTCCAGCTGGTTCTGTAGTCTTCCCATCCTGTCTGCCACAGCCCCTCTCTCTGGCTATATTACTGTAACACCCTTTACTCCTGCAAACTCTCCGGCAGCAACTGGAGAGTTCTCATTCATCCATACCCCATTTTGTTTGTAGGTGGAGTGTGTTTATTTGATTTTTTTTGTTGTTGTTGTTTTGTGTGTGATTTGGTTTCTTTTAGGATAAAAATGAGAAAATTCACTTTAAAGGTTTTTTGCATTTGTTTTTTGATTCAGCTCCTCCTTAGTGCAGAGCAAGTGCAGACTTATGAGGATGGACAGCATCTGGTTCAGTCACCATGGCTTGGGCTGGTTGTGTTCTCCTGTGGGGACTGGCTGGCAACTCAGCTGCTACACAGGAAAGCGAGGCTGATAAAAATTCTGCATTAACTTTTTATGCTTTCTGGGCCCTTTAACAGAAACTGATCTGTTTGGGCTCAGCTAAAAAAAGGACATTTTGAGCCCTTTTCTTCCCAGAGTATTTATTCTCTTTACTGTACTTCCTGACTGACTGCTGGTGTAGCTGTATCACAAAAAATTCCCAAGACTGTATTTTACAACAATGGCTTCAAGTGTGCTCTGACTTAATTAGAAGAAAAAACCAGCTTATATCGCTGGCTGTATTAGAGGCTTCATGCTGTTGTGGTGTGACTGCTTATTGTTGAACATTCAATGCAGAAGATAGTTTACCTTACAGGTTTTTTTTTTTGGAAGGAAAAATAGGTTAAATATGTAAGTCACCACATAAATGCTAAGTATGATTATAAAATGCAAAAATGATGATACAGAATTCTGTGAGGAGAGGCATGCAAGACTGCCTGTGGGCCTAGGTTTTTATTCCTTTGCTTTTACAGCAAAGAGACTAGAAATGCTTATGCAATATTAATTCAGGATATACAGCAAATTGGCATTTGGAAGCATTCAATTTTCCTCATAATTGTTCTCCATTCACTTGGCCGATTATCATTAATTTCAGGGAATTAAAGATGCTCCTTTTAGAAGTTTCTAGTGAACTCTTTAGAAATGTCAAACAATAACAAACCTGCCACTTAGGCAGCAATTTTCCCTCTCACTGTCCTCACGCTGATGTTAGATCGCTCTTTGGAAAGGCAAACTGCCGTGTAGTAAATCAGCAGGAAAATTTTTTCAGCCTCATGCTGCTGAGTGAATTTTGATCCAAGAATTTTTGTGTTTGTTTTGTTCATGCAAAGAACAGCCTGGGACCAGGGAGGTTGGTTTTTTTCTTGCAAATCTGCAAAAGTGTATTTTATTAAAGAACTTAATATTATATTTTTGTGGATTAAGCTTATACTTCTTCAGTCATCTCTAGGTGAGTCCCACAAGAATGTAATTAAAAGCACTTGATGTCCAGGTCTTTCCTTTTCCTCTGCTGTAATGTGAAAAGGGAAACAAAATTGTTAAAACCCCTCAAGGAAGGGGATTGTGAAGTGCCATTTACTGAAAAGGTGGCTCTCTGTCCTCTCTGGCTGTGTCACAGGACTTCCTAAAGCACAAAGTGTGCACAGGGACAAGAGCTGCAAACCATCTGTGATTAGAAAGGGTTGCTGGGAGGGACTGTTTGATAAGGGTGTGTGTGACAGCGGGATTCAGTGACCCAGTGGGATGTGTTATGTACCTGCATGTAGGTTATGGATGTGCTGAGCATCGTCTCATGATCTCTGTCTCTCCCTTTCTCCTGGAGTTAGCAGGCTGAGGGGCCAACATTCCAACACTGTCCCTGTGCCAGCCAGGAATAAAGTGTGGACATATGAATGAATGTGGGCTTAGGTAGTTTTGGTTCTCATTCCTCTCAGTGTAGCTGCTTTCCAGCCCTGCTGAGATGCTGCTGCTGAAGAGGAGCAACAAATCTCTCAGAGATGTTTAACTGCTTTTCTCTTCAGCTATGTGGAAACAGCTAAAAACTGTTACACTTGATAGGTGGTTTTAGTCCAATATTCATAATTGAAATAACCAAACGGCTTCTTAGGAACATGAGAGCAACCTTGCTTTGCACAAATGGTTTTGGTCATGTCAGAAAAAGCAAATATACCTGTTTGGCTTATTTTAATCTGCCCTACATTAGAATTGCCATAGTAATCACACAAAAGGTAGGATGATGGTTGTATTCCAAGAGCTAATAAAAACTGGGGGAGGTGAGTGAGGGGTGCTTGATGCTGGGCATGGAACAAGGAGCAGCCCAACCTGCTGCCCTGACCAGTGGCAACATGTTTTGTTGTACCTGCATCCAAGAGTTGTTCCTCCATGACTGTCCTTTTCTCTTGCTGGTATTTGCATGATAAAGAAGAGCCCCGCTATTGGAAATGTGCTGTTGTGGAGAGGAGGGAACACCCTCCATTGTTAGATTCAGACTTGATTTCCCACATATGCGAAATCTTGGCTTCCTTTTTAAAATTTTTGAGGAGATTTGCATTTTGTATGTGTTGCTTGACCAGTGGGTTTTTTCTCCTCCTAAGTTTGAACTTGAGTCTATGAGTGTTAAACATCCTTTGGAAGTCTTTTCAAATGCTTGAAAAATACATAAATAAAAATATAATCTGAGACAAATAAAGTGAACTATGTAATGAATTAATAACTTTTAAAATAGTTCTACAAATTCCAGAGAAGAACACAAAGTAATGAACTTGTTCTGAGAAAGCTATTTAGTTTCAGAAACATTTAAAAGTATTTTTAGTGTTTATGTGAATGACACAGAAGATAATGTTTCAGTTTCTGTACAGACAAAATCCCAACTAAAACTAATGTGTGTCTGTACAAATATAAATTTAATTTTGTTCTGGAGTGACTTTAAAAAACATCTACATGAGGGCTTTCTGTGTTAGATATCCTTTGTATTTGTAGTGATGAGTAAGTATATTAGATGTTATTTAATGCAGTAGATTTTTGACATCCTGTATGAAATATTAAATACACTAGCTCTCATATAGTTACTAAAATATCCTGCCTTCAGGGTATTTTATAAACATAGATAGCTAAACAATAATAACCAATTTTTCTGCTTTCTTATTTTACTTGAAATTCAAAATAGCCACTTTTATGAAACAGTAAATTATTTAGTCGGAACTCCGTATTTAATGTAAAAATGGTGTAGTTTGGCAAAATATAAGAGAACAATTGCTTAGAGATAATTTTTAGATTTTTAACTAAGTACTTCAAAAAACAGAGGTGGTTCCTGCTGGAAGCACATTGACTGTGAGGTGCACACTGCAGAGAAGTCGATGATCTGTGAGAGCCTATGGATGTTCTACTCGCAGTTGTTTGTTCTGTGTTTATTCTGTGAATGGCCAGGTGCTGTGTACAAACCTCAGAAGGAAGCATGGATTGAAAAATTAATATACTGGAGACGTCTTATTACTAGTAGGCGTTCTAAATTGTAATAGAATATAAAATGATGATAGCAAGATTTGTTCCCTTAAATCCATTTCTCTCAGGTGGGCTAAAGAAATAGCTTCATCAGTACAGGAGATGGCTCTCTTCTCCTGTGGCTTTCTTTTAGTTGTTCTACAAGATAACTTTCTTTTGAGGAGTGGAAAATATCTGAATTGCATTTCACAGAGCCTTTGTAGGGGACTAACTTTAGCTAAAAAATATTATTACAATGAATTTTAGTTTTGGTTATAGCAGGAGCATCTTAAGGATACACAACTACAAGGTGTGTAGGGAAAGCCCATGAATGCTGAGGACTGGACACCATAATGCTCTTACAGCTGTCCTTTACATCCTGACTGTGGCTTCCCAGTACAGCTTGGGCACTTATCCAGAAAGGCAGCTCCTCCTTTGCCACCTCCATGTTGGTAGTTGAATGGAGAGTGACCCTTCCATGTTCTTTCTTTACTCCTGGATATATTTTTCATGGACTGAGGTTGTTAGCCTTGGCCTGCAGGGGCTGTGTCTGGATATGTGGCATTCAGGGAAGTGAGTACTCTGTCCATCAGCCCACATGCAAGGCAACACTGGCCATGGCCTCATGTGGATTAATGCAACTGTGGTTCCTTTGTTTTCTGTATTTCTCTTATGTCCATCCTCAGTAGAGATTTTGTTAACTTGTTATCTTTCTGCAGGGAGGCCTTGGAGGACAGCAAGGTGTTTGTAGAAGTAGCACAAGGCACTTGACTGGTTCAGGTGCAGAAGGAGGAATTCAGTTGCCGGATCAGTTGTAACAGCATTTTTCTTCTGCTTAGTGGAAAATGCAGAGAGTATGACAGGTTTTGTCAAGTACTCTTGTCCAACTGACTACTTGCAGGGCATTTCCAGGATAACCTGTCCTGGGCTATTGATCTGTTTGAATCTGTTGAGATTCCTCATGTTCAAGCTACCGTCTCCAATTATTCATGGTAATGGAAGAGGACCAAGTAATATATGCTGGCAGACCCCTCTTTTACTAATTTCAGTGTATCAATACATTTTGGGCTGCAGAACAATAAATACGTTATTAATCTTCTGTGAAGAATGAAGCAGAATGAGAATTCCTTAATAGCATAAAATGAATAATAATCATAATAATTAAAAATATTAATAGAAATTGTAAAATAAAATTTGTCCACCTCATGTTCTCTCTCTGCATGCAGATACTTGAAATTATTGTAGCACATTCTAGGAGGAGACAAGGAGGGAGCCTTGTGGTGTGGAGACAGCTTGGAAGAGTTAGCTGCTGGGAACCTGACAAATTCTGGCAGAAGTATATATCATAGTATTTCAGTAAATATCTTCTGTTAGTTCTGGCTAAAGCTGTTTCTCCACTAAGAAAGATGATCTTCATCTCTGGGCTAGAACCAATCACAAATTCTAATGAAATTTGGCAACTGCAAGCATGAAAAGTCATTGATCCAAAAACTGTCTTTCGTGTAGTGAGATTTCCTTTTGAACCTCAGCTGAAGTTCTTTCTATTTGCTTATTCTTGATTTTCAACTTTTAGGAATAATTTTTTACTCTCTTCAGCCTTGGCAATGTGAAATAAAAAAATGGAGTGAGAGGCATGTAATTAAGCATGCAGCATAACTGCATGTTTCCAGAGAGGAAAGAGAAGAGGGGGAAAAAAATAAAGGGTGTGGGGGAGGCGCCAAATAAAAATAAAAAAAAAAAGAAAAAAAAAAGAAGAAAGAACGATGTTACCAAAGTTTTTCCAAGGTGTAGAGAATTTTCTTTTCCTGAAGAAAACAATTTAGGCTCCCTGTTGTTGTAGTGGACTTTATAAAGATAGATGGGAATGCTCAACTTTGCACATGCTTCAGGCAGCAGCTGTTCTACTAGCGCTCACTAGGCATGGTTTTAAAAAATAAAGGGATATCTATTTCTAGAAAAGAAGAATTAAGGATGTCTGCTGGTTTGTCACCCCTTGGAGAAAGGCAGGTGTTCTGTTTTATTGTCCCATTATGGGCATTATCTGAACAATTTAAGCAACAACTTCCAGTATAGTTTAAACCGTCTTACTCACTATTTGTCTACTGGGAACACCAGAGTTTTCTGCAGAAAGTGTTCTTTAACCTTAGAAGTTAATGAGAAGTTTTCAGCATGTTGTGCAGAAGCTGGAGCTTCTTATTCCCCACTCATGTAATTGGAAAGAGCTTGTTTGGTCATCATTAGGTTTGTGTAGTCCCCAAACTTTGCAGCTTCCCAGACCATTCTCCAACCTACCCCCAGTGAAAGGTCAGGCACAGCAGAGAGCTGCACTATCTGCCCTCCCATGTCCTGGGCATGGCAGCTCTGCTGCCGTGCATCCCCTGTGGATGAGGAGGGTTGGTGGCATTTCATCTCATCATTTAAACACGCAAATGCTTGGTTTGTCTTTGGGAATTCAGCTTGATACTAGCAGCTGAATGACAGAAAATAATATTCTTGAGATCTGTATGCTCTATGCTTTGCCTTTGAGCTGTGTTAGTCCCTGCGTGCAGAAGAGCCTTCTGCTAAATATTGTCTATCTGAGCACATGGGGTGGCATGACATGGCCTTTTCCTAGTTTTGCTTGAGATTTCTCTCTTCTTGGTCATCAGGAGCAGATAGCAGTTCAGTGGAACTTTAACTTACAGAGATTTGATAACGCTAAATGAGAGCATGTTTCATGAATGTACCAATATGCTTCTAATAATCCTAGTAAATGTTTCTGTCATGGAAACAAGAGCAAGTGCCATTAAAATTGCAGAAGCTCTTAGTAATTTTTAATAGTTGTTCAGGACTGTGTTCTCTCTATCTTATTATAGATGTTAGTTGTAATTTTTTTTACTGTGTTGGAGATTTGGTAGCGTGCATAGAGGCTACTCCTTTCCACATGTTCTATTTTCTTTATGTTTTGTGCATGTAACTATGAGAACGTATGCACATATAATTTCTGACCAAAAAACCCCCAACCATTTAAATGATTGTGATCAAGTTTTCTTGGTTGTCATAATTACTATACTTCAGTTAAAAATCTGTCTAAATAATTTCTATAATACAGCTATCTGGATTTTGGGTAACGCAGGTTCAGATCCACCTCCAGGCACTGATATTCCAAAATTTATTGCCTTCTCTAGCTTGACAGTGGCCTGTGAACCGGATATAAGCGATTTTTTTTATATCTTAGTAAAGGTTTTGATGATTCCTGAATTTCTCTGCAGTAGAGCAAGGCAGGAGCCAGCCACGCTCACCCCAGCCTGAAAGGAGGTTGGCCAGTGCCTACTCAATGGCAGGGAGCTTCTCCACAGAAACATGGAGACATAACAGATTAACAGCCAAACACCTTCAAAGATGGAGTGTTCATCTGATGGCTGGCAAAGAAATACCTCTTCCCTCACTGTTTCAAACATGAAGGAGGTAAACTACCATCATACATAACTTGTTTGTTGTTCACGTAAATAAGACACCAGAGGGATCCCTGCTGCCACCCATTTTTTTCCATACCCTGTGTATACAAAGGGCTATTTAGTGATGGTTCTATCATGATGTCTTACAAATCCAGAAGTTTGGGTGCTTTTTTCCCATTCTAAACCCCAGTAGGATTGCTGCAGATTTTCATTTCCTCGCTGTTTGCCCAGGGAGTGGCTGGTAGTAGTGTTTCCTTCACTGGGTATTCGCCACAAAGGTGATGCTGATGGGGAGCCTGGAGGCTCTGCAGCCCTCTGGGCAGTGCAGGCCTTCACTTTTCTGACAAGTCAATTTGTGCTGTAATTCATGAGCCAGTGGATGAGGCATTAGGTTTTGATGGAGAGTAGGGAAGGAGAGAGATTCCAGCAGCAGCTTTGTAAGGACTTGCGTAACAACAAATCTCTTACTAATTACACATATTCCTGCTGAATTGCAATTAAGCAATTAGTGATGTACCAGGCTGTGTTGGCAACAAATATTGAAAGAAAGTTTGTTCTTTGATAAGTCAGAAGTGGATATAGACTGACAAATAGTTCTGAACCCCTAATATCTGGTACTACAGGGTAATGGCACTTCTCCCCACCCTTTTTCCTTCTCACATAAAAGTACAGTCATGGCCTGGGGACCAGAAAGGCGTCACGATGTTGGCAACCCCAGCAGGTTTTTTTCTGACTGAAACTCACTGATGAAAGACCTGTAACGTGTATTATACATGTTATATCACTCCTGGTTCTTCCCAGCAGAGCTCTTCAAGTTACAATCTAAATCTTATTGTTGCATCTATTTTTCGTCCCTTCTGTCCAGGAAAAAGTTTTAAACACCTTCCTCTAAGTAAGCCTTTCTGAGCCTACCCAAGGCATTTAGACCATAAAAAATGCACAGTTTTCACAGCACTGCAATATGTTTACTAACAGACACTATTTTACCATTAAGTTTTAGGGGATTTTTCAAAGTCGTGGTAAGAAAAATATCTGCCAACTTCCTTCCTGTGTCTCAGAGTGGTAAAGCTTTATGAACTCAAAGCAGCGAGGAATTTGCTCCTGTCTCTGTAAACCCTTGCCTGTACTACAAAACAAATGAAGATGTGAAATACAGTGTCTTCATTTTAATATAACTAAATATCAATCATAGTCTTATTAGCAAGGCATGATCTTTGATGAAAGCAGAAAAACTTCAGCAAAGTTGATGATGTTTCTACTGTCGCACAACTGTTTGAAGAAGTAAGACACAAATTTTTGCAAAGATTCTTAACATCTGGGGGACTAGAAGTGCATTTTTCTTATCTTTGTAGCAGTAGCAGTAGCGTGAACATAGGTAAAGAGGTAATCCAGCATGTTTTAAGGAAATCCTTGAAAATTGTACCCAAAAACCTGAGACTGTGGCTCATTAAAACATTCTGAAACACAGTTTTTTTGACAGAGATGAGTAGAACATCTGTAAAATCTGACATTTTTGTCTTTTCTTTTGGCATGCAAAGATATTTGCATTTTAGAAAAAAGCCCAGAGAAAAGAGACGGAGAGGGTGTAGGTAATTAAATTTTAATTTCAGTTTTAAAGCTCTTTCTCTAATTAACTTTAAAAGTCAGTGTCTAAGTAAATTGAGTTTCAAGGTGAAATCATAATTTTCTACCTGGATCTTAGTATTCAAAAGTAAGAAGAAAGAATATTAGAGAAAGGGAGGGAAGATTGTTACTTTAAAGGCCTTTCAAGATAAGGATTTAACATTACCTCATTATTAAAATATAACTGTGGCAGGTTGTTTTCTTATTTCTGAATTTCAAGTCATTGAGCAGTCATGGTTGGAAAAATGAAAAACTTTGGTTCTATTAAAAGAAACTGAAAATTATACTAATAAGGTAAGGACTTCTCATTATTTTGCTTTACAACAAGACTCTTTTTGGTGGCTTGCTTGAATTCTTTTCTCTGTTGTCTATTCTTCCAGTGATGATCTTGCTGTTCTGTGAGTCACTTTTGATCATACACGTGCTAATACAATGTCCTGTGTTTCTTAAAGGTGTGCTAGCATGCAGTGGGCTTTTGTTTGTGTGTTTTACACAGCCAGGTGTATTTTCTCTACGTTTATGTGATGGTTAAGGACACAACCTGCTGCATTCATCTGCCATCTGCTAGATCACGTTGTGCATTTTTAGTGCTGTGGTACAGCCTCTGCCCCTCTCCTGGTGTGGCTGCCTGCCAGAGCCCCAGTGGCATGGGGCAGTGGTAGGAGGAAAACAGGCTAATTGTGACTTGTCATGATTTAATGTGCAAATTCTTAGAAATGTGCCATTTTAAAGCTAAAGAAATAAGAAAGCAGAGAACAATATTTGATAATATGGAAAATATGTCTGTGAGGAAGTGCATAAGTTGTTTGGCGATGAATAGCTAGAAGAATAACTGAAAACAGTTGGGTTTTTATGTGAAGTAGTTATAAATATCTGGAATTGTGTGAAGCTAACAATGATTTATTTTCTCTCTGAGAGCAATGGCAATCTAGTTATTTAACCAAGAGTTCTGAACATAGAGAAATCAATTTTAGGAGTTGATGTTTTTAAGCATAAACGTATTTTGAGGTAGAGAAATGCTTATTATCTAAACTATGTCATCTTAAGCTTTCTTGTAATTCTGAAAGGGAGAGCCATGAACATGAGATACCTGGCATTTGCAGGTGAATGCTGTATAATTCATGTAATATTTGCAAATGTTGAAGCATTTGATAGAAATTTAAGTGTCTTGAAAATTCCAAGTTAATGTGACCACAGACACTTCAATATGGTTTAAAAATCAGCATAGAAATCTTAAAAATTGAAGGCAATCTTGGTCTAGAGATTGTTGTCCTGTAGGGTGTCATGAGGATTCCTGTCAGCTTTGGTTTTATTTAACATCTTTAAATCTAGGAGAAGCAGTACTGTAAATAGTTTGTTAATTATGTTTTCAGGTGTTGATAGACTGAGAAAATAGAATAACACTAATGAGGAAAAGATATATAACCCAGTAGAGATGTTGTACACACTGAATGCACTTTGATTCAGCCTGAATAAATAGAATCTAATGTATAAGAACAGTGATCTAAACTGAACAAATACTTTTATTACCGAGACAAAGATGCTGACGTGAGACTATAGAAAAAGTTTTAGGATTTTTGTGGATGTTGTGGGTTGATACCATGACAATAAAATACCCTAGTGTGATTATTGTTGGTTATGTATTAGTGTCAAGGTTCAAAAACGGACAGGGAGGATTCAAACAGCACTGAAGGTATTTCATAAGAGAAATACCCTATTCTGGGTGCCTTCTGAACAAGTTAAGACTAGAATAATATTTACAAAAATGAACAGCAATAGAGAATTAAGAGAGGCAAAGGTGAAATTATGTGCTGTGTAACACCTTTTAGGGGAGAATTGAGATGTTGTCTGTGACATATGAAAGGAAAAGATAGTTTTGTAAGAAAAGGGGGGGCAACTAATAACAGGAGGATAAACTTGGGGGAAATAATACAAATACATACACAAATTCTGAAGATTTTGACATTCTGAAATGCCGCAAATTATTTTATTAAATAATAATTACTTAAAAGTTGAGTGGATTCTAGGAGAGAGAAATATACTGCTCTGGGCCGTGGAGAGAGAATTGTTGGTGTGTGTGTTTGTGTGTGTGTATATTTACATGTATTTTATATATATATCTATAAAAAATATATATACACATGTTTATCCCCTTTCTTTGCTATCACATCCAAGAGTATGTTTCTGAAAAGATCTGTAACTGGCAGTAGCTTTGCAGTGCTCCTGTTTCATGTCCCTCCCAGCTGCCTGTAGCATGCCCAAATTTGCTTCTGCAGGACAGATGGTTCTGTTGTCCTAGGGGAAGTTCTTCACCTCTTGGAACTGCTTAAGTTTTTAATATTTTCTTCTTTTCTAATTCAAGATGCCTCCATTTGATTTGGACTGTTTTGCTAATCTTTTAGAGAAGTGCTGGTTTATGTTAGCTGCTGCTGGGGTTTAATGCAGTTTGTAGATAAGTTTACAGTCAGCTGGTTTTTGTCTCCAACTGTTTTTCTTCTGTCCATAGTCCAGTTTACAACAACCTCAGTGGTCTTTGGAAATTACCATCAGTTTGTCTCTAGAGGTTTTCAAATATGAAAGTTGAACTGATTAGGGGATTTGAGCTTTTGAAGGTCATAGGGATGTTTGGCTCTTGGTGTGTCCAACTGAGTGGAACAAGGAGCTGAACTGAACCTACTGAAATTGGAACCAGAGCTCCGGGAGCTGTGCTGGAGTGTGAAACTCAAGTCTAATCTAAATATTTTTTAAGAAAGATTTCAGTTAAATATAGACAAAACCTTAACTTACAGTTTCAAGCACTTCAAGCTGAAAGAAGCAGTCCTGCTTTCCTCAGCCCCAGGATGACCCTGATTCATCCTTTCTCTTGGGCTCTAGATGAGGCTTTGAGTGGAGCAATGAGCTGCATTGGCAGTAGAGGCAGTAGAGCTCTTCAGTTTCTGTCTCCCATCCCCAGACTGGTTTCTTGATGCTGAGGTAGGATCTATGTGTGTCTTGTGTATACAGGGCACCCAGATGTACATACATATCTATGGGCTCACTTTTAGGAACTCTGTCTAACCTGAGCAGCTTTTCTGTTAAAAGCTACTCTTTCCCATAGGGATTTTTGGTTTTACAGCATCATCATTTTCCCAAAGTCATCTCTAGGGTGTGGAGAGAAAAAAAAGTCCTGTCCTGGTCTACTAATCAGTTGTGGGCCTGTTGGTCTGTGTGAGGTGGCCAAAAATGACTGCGAGATCTTTTTTTCATTTCTGTGCCTTAAATCCACTGTGTGCCAAATTGTGCAAGCTGCAATGACACTGAGGAGCTAAAACATCAGTAGAAATCTTCAGAGTAAAATTAGCTTGGCTATGCTATATAAATATAAGTATGTATTTTTCTAGTCATGCCCTCCAAGCTGATATCCAAGAGGAAATTGGTATGAGAAGGTATATATTAGCTCTGTTCTGGGAGATCACCATCTATTGTGCTGAATGCCTGCACAAAGGACGACATATTCAGCTTTATGGATGAAATTTGCCAGATCCTCAAATGCTTTTACTCGTGAGCGTATTTGAAAATCAGAGAAGGTGATGACCCTTTTAAAATAAAAATGGAATTGCTGGCAGGAAAGGAAGGTACAACTCCGTATTCTTAACATTTAAAGATGGTTATAAAACGTGTATTGGCTGTTTTTATAATTTATAGTGAAACTGCTGTTGCTTTTAATAAAATGAGACTTCCAGTCAGAATTTCATGATTATGAATGTGAGCATTTTGTTATACAGCTTGGATATATCCTACAAATAACCGTTTTCTAGCAGAACTCTGGCTACATACATAACTTAATGGGATTCTCTGTCACATATAATTCTTTCTGAAGTTGACTTGTGGTTGAATACTTCAAGTCCTTGAATGTGACTCAAGAACTGAGTTAGTGGTAACTTTCATGATTTTTAATTTAATTTTTCCGTATTTCTTAGACTTTTAAAACTTCCTGTAATTCATTATTAGATTTACCGTTTCAAGTGCTTATTTAAAAGGCACCTTAGCTGCAGAAGCAAATCAATATTTACAGTGCATTAGTGCCACAGAGAATTTGAAGTCTTGTGATTAGAGTTCATTGCTGTTTTATCCACTCTTCAAAGAAACCACAGACTTCAAACGGTATCAGCCATCATCCTGGAATCAGTGACATTGCATCGGTCCCATGCGTACTTCATCTTGTGGTTTAATTATTAACTTCTTTTTCTTTGATTTTCCTTTTAATATTTCAAAGTATATCCTCTTCAAATCTATAAATTCAAGTAAAAGAGAGGATTGTAACCAACAATATATTGGTTTTTTAAAAAAATAATCTGTCCAATACATTATTTTATGTTGTTGTTTTAATGGAGAGTATCAAAATCAAATTAGAATGGTCTCCCAGAACAGAATTGAAGAGAAGAATGTAGGAGATTTTATTTACAGGTTATGGTTAATATAGTGTGAACAGGATTTAATTCTTGGATTAAATCTGGAGCAATTATTGGCCATTGCCAAGCAGCATGCATTAGATCTGGCTCCATGTGCTTGTCCCATTCCACTAATAAAAAAAAATTGCCATGTTTAAATTTCTAGTTTAACTGGGAAATACATTGATCCGACACACCTAAATTATTGTCTTTTATAATTTACTTTATTGTGAAATTTGCTTAGTAATGCAAATTACTTTTCCTTATGTATGGAACCATTTTCATAAGAAGAGATTATAATAAATCATGTTGCATTTTTTATAGACAGACCACCTTTTTTTTTTTAAGGTTTGGAGAAGTGTTCAATAAATGTCTGAAAATATCTCAATAGCTAATGTTACTAAAATGAAACTGGTCATATTAAAGGAGGCTCATATGTGAGTAGATATTGTAAAGAAGCTTCTCATGTTAATGTGTTCTCTGGAGCGTATTAATATTTGTGAATTCTGCTGCATAATTGACTACCTGTATTTTGAAAAGTCTGTACTACTTAGCATTGGACAAACTGTCAGGTTTTCACTACAAAGTGAAAGCCAAGGCAGTGATAAGGGCTTGTTCCTCTCCAGAAATGCTGGCTTGAGTTCCAGTTTCATCCTTTCTTTCTTTGTTGGCAATTTGGCTTCTCTTCTTACAGAAGTTCACCCAACTGAACTTTTGTTTTGTCAAGCAATTTAGAGAAGAAGTGTAAAAATACAAGAACATTTTGCTATCACCGTGCTTATATATAGATATACAAGCATAAGGAGCAAGTGAACTCATGTTTGAAAATTGTAATTCTCTGTTGTGGGGTGGGTAGCTAAGGCAAACAGGATGATATGCATGGGGTGCTGCTTGGAACAAATATAGAGTGATATTTTTCTTAAGCGGCACTGCACACTACAGAGCCACTTTCTGACTCAGGCTGATCTAATAAACGAGAGTGTGTGTTCAGGGCTGCACCAGGAGCACAGGCACTGCTGTGAAGGGGTCATTTCATCCTGTGTGGTGAGGCACTGGCTGGGGCTGCAGCTGAGCCACCTTTGTTCAGAGATCTCTTGTGATTTGATAGTGCACTGTTAGTGTGTTTGCTGTAGAGGGGGAGAGGAGATGCTTTGCCTTCACCTGCTTCATGAAATTTGAAGTAGTTGAAGACAAGGCAATCAAAGAAAAACCCTCTATAAGAGTTTATGAGTATATATTGAGCAATCAAATTCCAAGTAGACTTAACTGAGACCATTAGTACTTTCCTGCATAATTAGTGATCTTTCATGAAATATTCTTGTAGTTAAAGTTCTGTTTTACATGTATATATACGTGTATATAGTATGTATGTGTGTAAATATGTGTATACATATTCATAAGAGAAAGCATTTTATTTCCTGGAAATTAATGCTGTTATGAAAATAAAAAGAAGAAATTGAGAGGAAAGAGAAATAGTACAACAGTTGTGGGGAAAAGGACATGAATTCTTTGTTATTGTTTACCATAATGAACATGAAATAGAGTGTTTTGGTGTTTGGTTGTGTACACTTGTGCATATCTCAACAGGAGTCCTAGCAGATTAAAAAAGAACTCACACGTTTTCATTGTGTGGCACGACTGACTGTATTTCTCAGTCATTATAATGCCATGCAAAATAAGATGATTACTGGTATTATACGTGGCATTACCATAAAGATATTGTCGATTGTCCACTCATTTAACAAACAACTCTGGTCATTGTGTTTTCCTGCTGGTATTGTGAGATATGCAGTTTCCTTGGGAACTGTTTCATCCTAGCATTAAAACATAGTCCTGGGTTTTATTCTCAGTTGTTGCCTAGTGTGACTTTCCCAGTGACTCTGCTGCTTACGTGCCATGGCTTTCACCTTTTTTCTTTTCCACTTTGCATTCAAGGTTCCCAGTGCAGCAATAAAGAGAAATAAAACTGATAAATCACAGCCCCTCTGTTCTGATGCTGAGTGGGAGAGTACTAAGAGGTCACAAATTCAGGCAATGAAACTTCTGTTTGGGCAAGGAGAGGATAGATGTGTGGATATCTGCTGTAGGATAATAAATGAAATTGAAAAAAATTAAGTTGTATTTCAAGAAAAACTAACTTTAATGTGCTATCAGAGTTTCCAGAATGGATGTGACCTCTACGTATATTAAGAAAACCTTATCTCTTTCCAATCAGTCTACCTGCCTGCTGCATCATTTATTACTAATGAAATATTTTTCTTCTGTCACTCATGCCAGCTGGAAGGCTGAGGGAATCAGGGTAAATCAGCACTGATCTTGTTTCAGCTGTCAGGAAGAGGCAAAGGAAGAATGCAGAATAGAAAACAGTCTCTTCCATAAGTTTTGAGAAAGAAATTGAGAGTATATTTTAGAGGACAAGGAGGCTGCCTTTTGCTGGCCGGCAGCTTCTTGACGGCGTGCTGTGCCAGCACTGCCCGGGCTGCAGCCTTGGCAGTGGTGTGGGGGTCACATTGTCCTAGTCCACCCCTTACTTTGTCACTAGGCTTTGGCTACTTGCTCTTTAAAATACGTGTGTGTCACTTTAGCCTCTTAGTTGTTTAAGCTTATGTTGTATTTTTTATTTTACACAACAACCAGCAGATAGGTGTGATGCTGTGTTCTCACTCGGAAAGCCACCAAGCTGTGCTAGGTTCAGAGTTTGATTTTCCCTTCATTTTCTCCTTGTGTGGCCAAGCAGCAAGGCTGTGGTTTTGAGGAAACAGACCTTGTCCTTGAGGAGCTATGCTGAGGTCAATAACTCCTTAGTCTGTGAAACCACATTTGGTCAAAACCACCCATCCAGAGCTTGAAAAAATATTTTTCTTTTGTCAAAAACATTTTAAATCTAGTCAGTGTTTATTTACTGTCTGTTTTATTCTTCAGATATGCCTCTTCATGTCCGACGCAGTAGTGACCCTGCACTGATTGGCCTCTCAACCTCTGTAAGTGACACAAATTTTTCTTCAGAAGAACCTTCACGGAAAAACCCTACAAGGTGGTCCACAACAGCAGGCTTCCTCAAGCAGAACACCCCTGGCGTGCCCAGTGCTCATGAAAGAAAGGTATATTTCTTTCTCCTTCTTTATGAAATAAATGAAAAATATGCATGAATCTTGAATTGTTTCCCACTTCTCTCACCTGCTCCTTGTTTAAACTTGTGTTTTCTGACCTTGTCCTCCAAATCCTATCATCAGCAGAGAAGTGTTTGAGTCACGTGTGTGTCCTGCCCTTCAGATACTCTTGGTGATCCACACAGCAGGGACTCTAAAAGCTTGATTTTTGCTATTAGCTGTAGTTGAAGCTCATATTACTCATTACTCTGCAAAGCAGGGCCTAAATGCTGTCATGCATTTGGGTGGTGCGTTTATTTTTTTAAAAACCTAGTAGGCCTTGTCTATAATGATTTTTACTGATCTTGGTAGAAGTCCTAATGTCAGTAAATAATCTGAATGCCCACAGCTGGTCTAGTTTGTCTTTCTGGCACACCTTTGCTAGTTTTTACTTTCTGAGGCTCTAGTCAATTAATACAAAACACAAATTGCAAATGATTTCTCTCCTTGATAACATTCTTAGAACTAAACCAGTGAAATGTAGAGTGAGTATTTTTTCCATCATTTTTTCAATATGATTTCAGTGTCTCTATATGAATTGCATTACTCACTAGAGAAGTCAGCAGGAAGCTCTCTTCTCAGTGCATTATTAAAAAAAATAAATTGGGAGAAATATGCCCTTTTGTACAGATCCCACCATTGCCCATATTTGTGATGATAACTTGCAGACAAACTCAAAAGGAAAAAAAATATATTTTCTAATAGAAATGAGTAATTTAAAAAGAATATTATACTTATGGTTGCCGTTCTGACTACACAGCACAAAGTCATCTTGGCAAATATGCAGCTTATTTTAGCTTTTATTTTTTTACCTTCCTTTTTATTATTTCTGTGTAGTATAAATGCAAATTAAGACTCAACAGTCAGGACTCCCACACCCAAATAAAGAAGTTCTTATATGCTGCTAATGAACTGAGCTGTTTTTGGTGGGCTTTTGGTCATTTCAAAAACATCTATAAAAGCACAGTCTCTTAGGCATTGAGGTGCCCCTTCATGCAGAGGTGTCAGTTTAACATGGTATTGTTAGGGTTCTGCTGGAGCGGTATTTCAGGCAGGTAAGGGTATATCTTCTGTCGCTTGTACTGGTGTGGCACAGAAGTGTATGTTGTTTCGAAAAAATGTCTTTTATACTATTCTGATTCAGAGAAGAAAAATTATAATCTAATCCATTTTAAGTATTAACATTTTCAGTTAATTTTTCTGAAATCATAATGAGATGACATTTCATTACTCCACAAGCATAGATACGAAGGGCCATACATAGCATAATCAGATTTCTCTGAGTGTCTGAAGTTAGCAGAAACTGGAGAGAACTGAACAGCAGCTCATCTTTCACACTAGTTTTCTTGCATCATTAGTTGTTCAGCATGTACTTACTCTTGATTTTTGTGAAAATATTTCATGTCTACTGGAGTACAGTGACCAAACTGGAAAGGAATGCATGTGATCTCATATAGTGATGGGAAGCAAGGCACAAGAGAACATTAAATCAAGATTGGAAAAAATTTAAGTTATATTAGTTAGCACAATAGATACTGATAATTTCTTCTACCTTTTTTGCATACTCTTTATATTGATACTTTGAATAGAGCAGATGACTGCACAATTTTTAGTAGGTAAGATGCAGTAAACATCCGGAATTAAATAGTAATTGCTGTGCAATGTGTGTTATGAATTAATCCCGAGTTCATTCGAGCTAGACTGTTTTTTTCTGTTTTCAGTGTCTTGTTTGCTTCATGTGAGTCAAGATTTTGTAGTCAATCCTATTTCTCTTAGAATGGATATTAAAAATTCTGCTTTCTATTTCATTTCTATTATTATTTTAAAAGGTGTATTTTTGAAGTTCCTGTCACCAGTCACTTACCAAATTACTAACACTGAGTTTTTACAAATGTATTTGTGTTATTTGAGCTATAGAAAGTCCTCAGTACTTTTCTTATGCTAGGTTGTTTTCTTCAGCTACTTGTATAACAAAGAGATGGCTGTGCTTTGTTCCAGACTGTTTCATTGATTATAGATGACAGACATTTTGAGAAAAGCAATGAGAACAATCTTAATTTTCTGCTCAGTGCATTGGGCTTGAGCACCCATATATCTTTTGTGGGCGGTTGGCACTATGTAATGTTTTCACTGCAGTTCTCTCTCTTGACAGCACAAGAACATATGTTCTTGGGCTGAGATTTGCAGCACAGTTGTAGATTAGCAACTTTGCCCCAGCAGTATCTTACAGAAACAAGAAACAGGTTTCTGGGAGAGTTGCCAAAAGCTTCATCCACCTACTGACTCTTAAGAAGTGACATTACTTTCAGCCCGTCACCTCTAAAGAGAAGTAATTGACAGGTAGAAACCCTGTCCAATTTTTGGAGGAATTAGCAGAGGGGAAACTGCATGTACCTAGCAGAAGGGATTTATTTCTCGGGGACAAGCGAGAGAAGACTTCTTGTTGGTGTTTGTTTCATTTTGGGTACGAAGAATTTGGAATGCAGGAAAATGGGCAGATACCCAAGCTGAGATGAAATGAAGGGGTGGGAGTGCTGCCATGCACCAAAGTCTGTGAGGAGCCAGGACATATGTCAATAGTTCTGGGCAACAGAAAGGGAAAAGGGGAAGAGAGAAAATACGGGCTGTTTGAAGGATCCTACTGGAGAAACTATAGTGTTGCCTGTAGTTACTAGGATAGATGGAGGCAGTAGGATCTGCTTTGTCCCTAAGGAAAGAAGGGAATGAGCAGAGACACAGTTTGCTTTGGAGGGGCCTGAGTTGGTCTTGCGAAGATTTGGTTGTGTGTTGAACTTGAGATGCATTTCTGCTGCACTAAGTAGAATATTTTGATATGAAATCCTTGCCCTAAACTGGATGTGCACTCTCATCCATTTCTTAGATAATCACATTGTAAGGAAGCATCTTATTTGTTATCAGGATATCATAATACACTATGTGTTTCCTTAGAGAATTGGAATCTTGCTTAATTTCTAGTTTCTGTGTTGTTTACCTGGAAGAGCAACTGGAAACCAGGTGTTTTCTGTCCCAAAGTACTTATTTGTTTGCAGAATTATTTATTATTTAGAAGTTATTGCAGTGTTGGTAACTGTAATCAGCTAAGTAATTCCTGACCTCATCCTTGCCATGAGTGATTTCAACCAAATGATTGGGTCTCCTCATCTGTGAAAGTATCCACAAAATTGGCTAATGATTATCTTCAGCTTTAGTAGGTAAATTCACTTCTTGGGATTTTTTTTTAAAAACTGAATATTAAAATCACTTTCAGATAGTTTTTGTGTATGTGTGAGACGTATCTGTATTACCTAGTGACTCATGAAGTGACTTAATCCTGTCTCTTGCTTCCTTGAGCCATTCTAATGAAACAAGAAGAAATCTCTTAATAGAAATCTCTTCTCAGAGGCCTGGAGTAATACCTGATTTGCAAGCTGTGATTTTATTTGAATTGTGTTGAACTGTACAGGTGAACAGATTGTACACAGCTCAAGCATATCATGTGTGCTTTCTTCCACTGCAGTGAAATCTTTTTTGATATTGTTGTTTTCTGAATAACTGTTAATTTGAATCACATTCTTAATAATTTAGTACCAAACCCTATTGGCTTAACTAGTTACCCTGAATAGATATGAGCTGCATTAATGAAAATCATGTTTCTTTTCCCTTAGATGTTTGTGTTATGGTGTTGGAAGAATGTAAATGCAACAACCAGATATGTTGCATCTTATAACGACTGTGAATTAATTATCCCATATATTTTCAGTGTGGTTTCTTAAATTTGCATCTCCATTTGTGGTGAGGAACGGTTTATAATTTCAAATTAGTTACCTGCTTTGATCCTGCTTCTCTGGAAGGTGCAATGCTTATCTAGTTAACCTGCCTTGCTTAATGCAGGGATACACCATGGCTATTCAGCTTAGGAAAACCTTCCCACTGTGACTTTTCTGATTTTGATATTGTTCCATCAGAGATAACAACATCGGTACTGCAGAAAGAAGTGAAAATGTATGTTAAAAAGGAGAGCTCAAGAGAGAGAAAAATGTTTGTGCATGTGCCTCTCGCTCTTGGGTTCACCCACCTGGAGCAAAGCAAATGACACACAACATGCTCTGTGGGGTGGATCGGCAACAGCAAACACAGAACTGAGTGTACTTGGCACATCGTTTTGTAATTGCTTTTTTCCTTTGCTTTTTGTCTTTGCCATTTATTCAGCAGCCAAATTTTTTGCTTATTTGTTGTTAAATGGGTTTGTCCATATGTGTATTTCTAGGTGGGAAATCATGGTGCCTTGTAGGAATAATAATTGTTTTTAGGATATGCTTTCTTCCTACTTTGAAACCTAATCTTTTTGGGCTCTGTAAACTGCAGAGAAAGAATTTGAAACTTAATGTGAGTGATCTAAGTCTCATCTACTGTAAAATACCTTACCTGTAAAGCATTGTGTTTTCCACATTTCCTCTTCCAGGTATTTTTGCTGTTCCCGTGGGCTGAGAATGAGTAGTACAAATTTTCAGATTGTTGGATTGCAAGGTTTTATATTTATGTGAAAGAGGCAATGCTTTCTAATCCTCTTTGTAAATAGAATAAAAAAATTATTTCCTTAATGAAATATGTCTAGATAGGGAAAATCATGAACTCGTTTTTTGAAAAGCTTCAACAAGAATGGTATGTCAGTGTCAAAATCAGATTTAAAGTGAAAATTAGTTTGGTTTAGCTTTGAGTCTTTTTAAACACAGCTTAGTGAAGTTTGCTTTGTCACTGTCACCAAAGACACGGTATTTTAATAGATTTTAAGTATAATTCAAAGGATTGAAGAGCCCTGTATTTGAACTGTGTGTGCTAGTGTCATTTTATAGTCAGGAAGTCTGAATTGCAGAGTGTAAATCTATTAAATTGACTAGGGAAGACTGTGGACTAATAGACTGGGCATCATCCTGGGAACAAAAGACATAAGTGTTGCTGATGCTTCTTGGGAACTTTATCCTCTGGTACACCTGGTACTCTTTATACTCCTGAAGAAGGGAGGTGCTGTGTACCAGGTGAACAATGTTGGTAAGGTGCTGTAATTCGACAGAATCTGCTAAGGAGAAGTACAGGATATCTGCAAAGAGCCTGACATCTTTGTCACGATAGGTTTTAAACCCCCACATGACGAATACAGCTTTCTGCTTTTAAAATAAAAATGCAACGTTTGAAACAGGAGTTCTGAAAAATTCAATAGCCACGAATATTTCTTTATCCAGGTTTATTTGAGCAGGGATTTTCTCTTTTCAGTAAGACAGTTGTGATTTTTGTCATTCCGGATGTGATTTCACAGAGACTGAGAGGAAGGAGAATGAAGAGTGGGTTATCCACTGATGATGAAATGTTTTAATGTGGAAAACGTTGTTATAGGAGAGAGAATAATGGAAATTCAAGAAAACAAAAGTTATATGCATCAGTTATCTTTCTTTATGATAGTAACTCATTGCTGGCAGCTTGTCATGTGATGATGAAATAATTTAGAGGAATCATACCCAAAGAGAGTGCAATATGAAATAAACATAGTATGTGTTATTTTTGTCCTGGGTAGTGTGTAAAATTCATGACTTTCACAGAATCACAGAGCAGCTGAGGTTGGAAGGTACCTCTGGAGACTGTCTAGTCCAGTTTTTCTGGTCAAAACAGGGGCAGCCAGATCAGGTTACTTGGGTCTGTGTCCAGTCAGGTTTTGAATACAGACATCTCCAAGGATGGAGCCTGCATCACCTCTTTGAGCAACTTCCAGTGTTAAATCACTCTTAGAGTAAAAAAGTTTTTTCTTAAGTTTTGATAAAATAACTTGTATTTCTTTACGTGCCCATTGCCTCTAGTGCTTTCACTGAATACCTTGAAGAGTCATCTGATTTCTTTAGTGGAGTAGCTAGTGATATTTTAATGCAATAAAAAATAAAATTTGTAGGAAAGAAATCAAAATTCCTGCCTTTCAAAATGTGAAAACAAACACAATATTTCTTATCATCGCCAGGAAGTTGGGAATGGGAGACACAAAGTGCAAAATCCTTGCCTAGTGCACAGAGGTAACAACCAATGTGCATCACTTGATGTGTGCTGCTCTGTTTGCTGAGGACTGTGCACATGGACAGGATTCAGCTGTTTGCATCCAAAAGTCAGTCGTGACCAGATGTGTTAAGCATGGAAAAACAGCAGTAAAAACAACAAATCCGAAGTGAAGGTGTGATTTTCTCCATCTCCCTTGTTGTTTCACCTCTTTTTGCTTCAAGTCCTCTGTTTGTGGATGCCCATCTGTCAAATTTCCTCTCTATCCCCCAAAAGAGACAGATTATTAGTGTAAGATCTGAGAACTGGTGAGGTTTTTTCCACTTCTGCTCTGAGGCTGAGCAAGTCTGTTGATCATTCTCAGTCTTTGTTCTTCATCACATAGGAATAGTGTGTATTTTCAGTCCCGGTGCTGTGCTAGCCCATGTCTCTCTCTCTGTGATGGGTGAGCAGTGTCTGGGTGAGCAATGTCTGGTTCTTACATTAGGGGACACGGTGCTGCATCAGGAGCTGGGAATGCCAAGGAGGGTCTGGATGAGTGAGTCTCTTACTGGTAATGAAGGAGTGGTGGAATGTGCACAAGTTGTTTGTCTTTTCACTTCAGTAAATGTGGTGTACAGCACCTCTCTGAGAGACAATGAAAGCTATACTGAAAACAAAAAGCTCTCAAATACATGGTATAGGATAACTGAAGACTGTTTCTCTGCCATTCATCTAAGTGAATGTGTACTTTGTAAATTCCCACGTTTAAATCTTCATCTCTATTGCTTTTAATTTTTTATGTTTTTTGCTGCTCTCTGTGGGTTTGAGGGTGAAAAACTTTTCTGAAAGAGTAGGCTGATAAAAGATTGAATAACTTAAAAAAAAAAAAAGTAGGATGTTCAGATTTAGTGATTTTTATTTTTTTTTTAAGTTTAGAAGAACATATATTTTCCTTGGCAACAGTTAGATCTGGGTTTTGACCTGCTTTCATCTGTTTAGTTGTAACCTACAAACATGCAACCATGCAACCACTTGTGGTTCAAGAGTTCGTGCAGATTCAAATATTTGTGTCTTGTTTTCTGATTAACAAGGTTATGTATTGGTGCAAAGCATGTTTGGGTGTTGGCTGAATGTGTAGCTAGCAAGAAAAAGATCTTTAAAGTACAATTCAGGTTGTAAGCTGTGCTTCTCAACAGTGTTCTGACATGAACCTGTATGTTTTAAACAGTGAATATTTCAGCTTTTTTTGCTATATTTGTTGCATTTTTAAATTAACTTATCTCATCTTGCAATGAACACTAATCATATAAGCAGACAAGAAAGACAAGCAGGCAGTCTCAGAATAAAATTCACTTATATGTGGAACTAATCAGTGCAAAGGACAAGTATGGCTGGGGAGACAATGGTAAACATCAGTTAGTGGGGAAAATCAGCTCCAGTAAAAACAGGATTTCAAGCTAGGAATGCCTAGTCACCTTCTGAGCTTAATTCTGTTATGACTAACTTTGGGGCTGAAACACTTTGCAGGTCACTGAGCCTGGTTTTGTTTCACAGCCTTGACAGAAAGGGGATGATCATTGTTTGCTACCACCCAGTTTTATTATCCCTTTATAAACGAGCTCTTCAGCTCCTGTACACAGATGTTCAACTGAGGAGCATTGCCTGCTGAGCACATGGAGTAAAAGAAAAGTGGATAAAAATTAAAACCATAAGAAGGAGAAAGATGGGAAGCTGTTCAGTGTGAGAAAGTCCCTTTAGACTGCAAGGAGCCGAAGGTGTCGATGCTGCTATAAACTCAGATAAAAGAGAAACACGCTGCTACAAACCACCTGTCTGGTACCCCTTTGGGCTTTCCCCACAGACTGCAGGAGGGATTCTGGCCAAGGTCTGAAATGAATTGGCAAGCTGGATGAGGTGATGGATGCTTCACTGCGAGCCTTGCGGAGACCCCTGTCTGTGTTGTTCCGCCTGGAGAAGGGCAGTGGTTTGGGTGAGGGTGGGCAGTGGGGAGAAGGATGGGCTGGATGTGTGAGAAGGCACTGCTGCTTGCTGTGGGTTTGGGGCATTGCCTTCACCTTCTGACCGTAAATACCTGCACTTCTCAATGATTGTCAATTTACTGAAGAAAAGAGGGGCCAAAACAGATTGGTTATTCAGAGAAGAAAGAATGGTTACCTTATGTCCCAGCCTCTTTTCTTCATTCTAGAATCACAGATGCAAGGTTCTGAACATACAAACAGCCAATTACAGCATTTTAGAGGTATGGCCACCTGCAAGTATCTACCTAGCACTTAAGAGGATACTGCTAGTGGTATATAAGATATTCTTCATTTCAAGATCCAGATATAAGGTCCTTGTGAGATTTCCTGTACCCCTTGTTTCCTGTTTCTCTTAGCTACTCAAATATATTTAATATTAGCATTCTATTTGTTAAATCCTATCTTCAGAGCATACTTTTAAATTAATTCATTACAGCTTTTTTTCCCTTCTTGCAGTTTAATTTCATGGCTCTCTCAAGGAATCAAATGAAGGAATGTCGACACTTAAAATGAACAAACAACTTTAAAAATGACATTTTATCAAAATCCAAATTGATGTACAGTGTACACATTTGTGTACAAAAGCAAATCTCTCATGAAAATGGCAAGACTGTGCATAATTACATTATTGCATTTAAACAGATACTCGTATAGTGTTTTTACACCATGGAGTATATACCATATATAGGTGGACACACCTTAAAACTCTTTGGATGCCTTTAAAGTGGCACAGCATAAGAGAATATCTCACTTGAATGAAAAAGAATTGAAGAGGAAAATGATTTCTCAATCTAATGTGTAGAGGAATCAGAACTGTAGCTTCATCTTAAGTTAACCAGTTACTTTATTTTACTTTAAAATGAAACTGTTGAAAGCTATGTCTTTTTAGTTAAGCTTACAGATATAAAATCCAGATTCTGAGTTATAATTACTGAATATAAACTGCTGTATGTTATTTAGGTTGCTTTGCATTATCTCTTGTGAGGTTTTATTGTGACATTAATAAGTAAAGAGTGAATGGAAGAAGCAGCTTGTTTTCTGTTTTTCCATCTGAGAAATATCAGTCTATACTGCTTGGAAACTTCTGGCTTTGCATGTGTACGTGCAGAGATCATGACATTTTTGATTTTTGTGTTGTAAACAAGAGAGATCAACATAATGTTTTGGATAGGCAGTCTCATGTTTTTTACTTTACTCTTAATTTAGCCCATATTCTTTGACACTAAATATTTACACATAACACTACATGCACAGAAAACTGTCTGTTCATCACGGCCCCTAGTTATTGCTCTGTTTTTAAGGTCAGGCTTTGCTTGTCAGTCAAAGGATAACATGGAATATATAAATTGGAATTGGACAACTCTGGAAATTTCTGAGCATAAGGCAATAGAACTTAAGCAGAACACTGGCTTTTCAACAGATTTTTTCCTTCTTGGCACCTAATGAGCTATTGTCCATGCATAATACATTAATTCCATTCATGGACCTATACAGAGGGTCATTTCTGAAGACAAGTCTTTCTGAAAATATCAGAATGATTATAGAGTGGTCATTCTTCTCATCTATTTTCATCGTAAATAGTGCGTGCAAGTTCTTTATTAGACTCTTAGATTTATATCTTCTGCAAATCCTGTTTTGCCAGTTGCTGGAAATGACCCGTGTTCCGTGTCAGAGCTGATGGGAGGCATGAAGCTGTGACAGTTCTTTAATGTGGGAATCCTCTTTTACTTTGCTCCTTGGAGAATGGCCTAAGATCAAAGGTTCCTGATACTGGGTGAATGTAACTGGTTCCTTCTATGTGCTAGATGGCTGTTCTGTATCTGGATTATTGTAGCTTCTGGGGTCATCAGTTCTTCAGTATGCATCAAAAAAAGAGCAAGGTTGGAAATTAAATTGGGAAATGATGAAATAAACTGAATCTACTGGGAGGAAAAGGAAGCTCCCCTGAGCAGTAGTGTCAGTTCCTTAACATGTATGGATAGTTAAAAGGAGTGACTGGTACAATTAGTTTCGAGGTAAAACTGTTGACATTTGGTAGAAATTGTTAAAAGACGCCAATGAATAGAAAGAATAGTTCCAAATCTGACATATATGCAATAGTTGGTTTTTTTAAATGGAATTTCTGTTCCTGCAATACATCTGTTGGGTTAATTAATTTCCCATATGTAATGTATTTGCCCTGTAAAATAGACACTATTTGTGCAGTCTTCTTTATTTTTTTTTGGTTTTTTTTGTTTTGTTTTTTTAAGCAGGGATCCAGTTGGTCTTATACCATATTTATTTGTCTAAAATCCAGTTAAAAAGCAACCACAAAACCTCAACTAAAAAAACCCTGATTGCTACACTTTCAGACAGCATGGAAAATGGATATATATGTATTACTGCATTTATAAACAAATGTTTTCATCAGAGAGTTATTTACATAAACTATGTGACTGTTTTGGTAATTGCAGCTTTTAACATCCTGTCTGAGAGTGACACCAAACTGTTCAGGTTCTAACATGGATATAGTGGAGCATAAAAAAGAAAGAAGAGCAGCCTTTATAGTGAGGGATTCAACAACAAATACACTTGTAGGCATGAATTTTCCCAAAGTCTCTCAAGTGAAATTATAATCTCAAAAGACTAAACGAAGTCTCACCTCTCATCAACAAATCCTATCTCCATCTGAGGTCATGACAAAGAACTAAAGCTGAGCAAATGAGGAGCCTTTCCCAAAGTGTACAGTTTACAAGAAAAGACTGGATTGCAAAAAAAGGTCGGTGTCCAAAGTGGTCTCTCAGTGAAGATCCTAAATGAGACATGGGCTTTTTTCTGTAGAAATAACAAAAGTGAAAACTTGGTTTAAACTTTGGAATCTTCTTTCAGAGGGTTACTTTGAAGGCGTCTTCAATCTATTTTACCCCTGTTGTAATGCTGTCTAGGCTGTGGGTTTTTTCTTTTTTTTTTTTTTAAAAGCGCATGAAAATTTGCCACACTTTACCTTAGTCATTCAGGAGGTCAAAACAAAGGGAAAACCCAACTTCTTCACTATTTGGAAAGTGGCCTAGTAGCAAATGAGGTAGCAGATGTGGAACTGTCACTGTACCATGTGGAGGATGTTCTGGTTGGGTTAGTGGTGCTGGGACTCTGTAGGGATACAACTGTGGGTTAAAATCACAAGTGAGCTTATGCACTGGCAGCCACTAATTGAAGTACAGAGACCATGCTAGTGCATAATTTCATCTACAAGCTGCAGAGTCTTTGATGAGGATCTTGTTATATATTGTAAATCATCTGAAATTAAAAGTATAGCAAAATTGCTTCATTTTTCCTGTCCCCTTTCACCCAGCCCTCCAGCAAAGCCCCGCAGGGACGCCACGCTGAACTAAATCTCAAAGTGTTAGATTAGGTGTCCTCATTAAAATTACTGCAAAATGCTGCTGTTAAGTGTAGTGGTGATATTATGACTTGGCAGTTTTAGTATTACATTGATCAATTTCCATTTCAAACGTGATAAAGCTGACATGGCCTGTGGTCCCCAAAGATGTTTGGGAAAGAAATTTTTTTAAAAAAAATTAGAGCATTTAATTGTAACTGATGATGCGTGTCAGCCCTGGTCCCAGGAGGGCTTACAGCTGCAGCTCCAGAAGAAATGAGAATTCCCTGTGTGACCCTGATGGCTTCTGTACCATGAAATCTTTTTTTTTTATGGTATTGTAGCTAAAAGTGACACACACCTTTTCCAGTTGGATGTTGGGAGCATGTGTGCTAATGCTAGATTATGCTGAAGACAAGTAAAGCTTTCTGGGTTAGCATTTACATATTTAAAAAAAAATCAGAATCCAATATATATATATATTAAATAGCAAGCAGCACTGCAGCTGGTTCAGTAAATCCCAATGTCTGAGCTGCAGCATTATTTTTCACCTCCACCTCTATAGTTGATCACCACTGCTATCTTTGAATTAGATCTGGTAGTAGCAGTAATAGAAACCCCTGCATAGGTGGAGTTACAGGTAGCCAGGAGCACCCTGAGGCTTTGTCGTGTACCTGTCTGTAAGAAGGACTGTGTGTGTCAGTGTTGAAAATGCTGCTCTCACCCTGCTCCTGGTCTGGTTTGGTGCTTGTCCCAGTGCTGTCACCCATGGGGTACAGGGGTACCTGCATGCCAAAAAACAGTGACAAAGAAAGGAGTGGAGGACTTGTCTGTGGCTAGTTGATCTTCTAATGTTTTGCTGTTTGGCCAACACCAACATGACTCTGTGTGTGATTGCAGCACTGGTATTTTATTTCGATCTGATAATAGCGCTATTTTGAGCCTCTGAGCAGTGCTGAGAAACACAAGAAATTACAGAAACCACATCCCTCTACCATTCCAGCATTTATTTCTGCTGTCAGAAAAATTGCTGAGTGACTTGGTTGCCTGCTGTATAAAATGAGCTGATATAGGTCTTAGCAGGAGAAAGGCAATCTTCTACTGAAGTGGGCTACAAGCAGAAATATTTTGGTAAGTGGGATGAATATACTCTTCTAGTCAGCACAGATAATATTAGGAGTAAACTCTTTGCAGAATTCTTGACATTAGTGTAGATGCACCAAACAGAGGCTCTCTTAGCTTAGATAATTTCACTTACTCTGTGTACTGTGACACTTGAGACTTTTTACAACACAAAATTCCAATATAAACTCTGTGCAGTAAGACTGCCAGGCATGATTCCCAGACCTGATGATCCAATGATTGAAGAACAACACACTCCTAGATAAACTTTTTCCTTCTCTCTTGCTCTTGCAAAACACTCCTGTGCATGGGTAATGGATTCTGTGTGGAGAGAGATCTTTGTGTTTTAAAAATAAAAATGTCTTTCAAAAAAGTTTCTATTGAACATTGTAAACATGAATCAATAAAAAATAGAATTATCTATACAGTACAGAAATACAAAAAACATCTTGTTACATAGGAAGAAATTTTTGTTCATTCAGAGGAGGTGACGGTCTGTCAGACAGTTATTGTTAGATGACAATAATATGTGCACCAACTGTACGGGTGGTTTTGTGCATAAAATGATTTTTTTGTTATTTCTTTGTCAGACTTTGATTTTGTTGTTACACCTGCCCACCACTTTGAACAAGAGAAATTGTTGTTTTGGCTTACAGGAACTGTGCCACCCCTGTCACCTGAAGAAAAGAATTGGTTAAGAGAAGCAACAGGAAAAAAAATCAATTTGTACACAGCATTCCCTGGCTTTTATGGATTTGCTGAGGGCAGTTGTACAAAGCTGACTTCCACTGTCCCTTTATGAGCAAGACACTGAGCAAGTTTCTAGTTTTGCTGTGTGGTTAACCAACAGAGGAAAACTGGATTGTTTTTAGTTGCTGAAAGACACAAAGTTTTTACCTCATTTGTGGCAGGGTAAACTAATTTATCATGGTGATTTGTTAGGCTGGTTACTCGTGCAAACATATTTTTACAAGGGTATCTTGTACTGGTTGAATTTAAGCTTTAATGTCTTGAAATGGAAGACTTATTTTATACTACAAAGTATTTGAAGAAAAGAGGTTGTCATCAGTTAAGAAAGCTTAAGTTTGATATGTGTGGGAAAAGACTGCTCTTGCACAGGAAGCTTTTGTAAAATGCTGTATTTCACGGTTATACTGAGACCTGAATTTCCTAGCAAAGCCTATCATATATTTAATATAGTTATGAAGGACAATTGTAAGGGAATTGGTGCTGCATCTAGACTATTGGACTAATATTGTGCCAAGGCAAAGAAATGTCAGTATGGCAAATGGGGAAAGGAAATACTCATGCTGATGGAATAATGTATTGATGTAAGAAAGGGCCAAAAATCTGCTGCGTGGTATAAATAAAGAAAATAATTGTTTTTAGCTGCAAATCTGCACTGGTGTTTGTTTATTATTTTAGAGACTTTTGAGATTCCTAAAAGTGGTAATGTTGCAAAATGTGTAGAACCAGAGTCTTGTTTTAAAAATAGATACTCTCTCTAAATTATCTGATTTGGCATGAAGATAGACAAACATTGACTGGAAAAAATACTCCACTTCTGAAGGAAGGATGCTTATATATATTATAGTGTATTCATAATCCTGTTTTGAAAAGCTAAGCAGAATTTCAGTTCCATGTATTATTTCAGTTGGAGGTAACTAAGCTATGTAAGTTGTCAGTAACACTGGCTTTAGGCTAAAGGTGACTCCCGTCGTTAAGAATCTGCCTCTGTGCTTTTATTGGCTTTTAGTGATCAGCCTGGGTAAGGACTAATAATCTTTAGAAGCTGGAGAATTTGTACAGCTTGTGGGAAAGATGTGTAGACAAACTCATCAATTATAAAGAAAAAAAATAATTTTCTATCAGTCTCAGTGGGATCGATGTATCTCTGTCAGCACAATCTCCATCTGCTGCTGTTCAACAAATGTGACTGTATTTGTATACCTTCAGGCAAACCAAGCAAAGCATTGTTATGTGGAATAATAAATTCAAGTTATGAACTCTACATGTTATTCTGGTCTAAAGGACAGTTCCCGGAGCAGTGAGACCCCTTTGATTGTAAAATTGATTATATGCAGAGACTTGGGAGAATTATATAGTGGCTGTAGCTGTCACTGGATGGACTCTGGGATGTTTGCTTTTGGTGGGAACGAAAATAAGAAGCATGCTGGTCTGAAAGCCTTGCTGAGTATGTTACTTGGGAAGTCTGTGCACTAGAGGTTTGAAGCTGGAAAAGAGAGGAAGGGAAGCATGAATGGGTGCAAGATGTACAACTGCACTGAGGCTTTAGTTGGGCTTCCCTGGTGTTAAGGAAAGGGAGCTCTTGCAATGGAATGGCCGAGCAATCGCGCTGTCCTTGGGTCCAGCCGGACCTGTGTTCTCTTTTGTCAGTCTTCCTTTTGTATTCGTTTAATAACCAGTTGCATTGTTAATGGGCAAGGACTGGTTGTTTTTTATAAGACACTTTTTTGTTTCTTTTAAACTAGAAAGATGAAAACTACAGAAGCCTACCACGAGATACTAGTAGCTGGTCTAACCAGTTTCAGAGAGACAATGCTCGTTCATCGTTAAGTGCCAGTCATCCCATGGTGGACAAGTGGCTGGAGAGGCAAGAACAGGTAATATATATGTGTATATATATATTACTTTATCAATCTAATCTTTATGCTACTCCAAGCTATTACAAAGAAGTGTACTCTTATGTGATACAGGCTCTCTAAGCATGATAGAAGCACCAGCAGTCTGCTGACTAAATATATATGGAATTCCTCTTGCTTCCAAAAAACCTGCATTAAGATTGAAATGGACACCTGCAAATTATTTTTTTTTGAGTCAAAAACACATTTATATAGTATGTGGAGTGCTGCTGTTCTTCACAACTGATACCAACATGGTTATTTTAATTGGTATTATTTTGATAAACATTTTGCCATTGAAATCTAATAATGTTCCTACAGAGTAGCCATATGTGAGTCAGTTTTGACACTGCACTTTTAAATGCTTGTTATTCTAAACATCAAAAATATATTAATTATAAATTTGGAGACTGTTATCATATTTATTTAGTGTACATTTATACTGCTTTTGATCTTGGGCTTTTTTGAGACACTAAGTAGTTCCAAGTTGTGGTTTGTTTGGTGTTGGTTTTTTTTTTAATTTTGTATTTATTAATAAGCTGGTAGTCATAGAGGTTTAAAGTTCTGAAATTAAAATTACCTAGCAGTCACTTTATATCTCTGTATATGCCTGAAATTTTTCAAAGGTATAATGAAAATCATCTTTACTATGGAAATTGGAAATACAACAGGAAGCCCAGAGTAGTGCATATGTAGAATTATTACCTCATTTTTCTTCTTTATACAATGTGACATGAAAACATTGAATTTTTGCATTGAACAAAATGTACAAATTTTGTATTTTACAGCCATAGGACATAAAACCATAATTTGCTTTATACAGAAGAGCTTCAAAATGAAATTTGCTATTTGACACGTCCTAAGCTTTCTTACACTGTACCTTGTGAATGGAGGGGAAGGTTTAGAATTCCACACTGGCCTGGTGTCCTGGGACTACTCTCCTTCACCCATAACTTCCATAACAATATTTGAAGTGCAGCATTCCCAAATCATAGCATACTCCAAACATTCTTCATTCAACCCCATTTTTAGTTCAAAAGAAGCTTAAATAACATCACAGAATATTAAAATAAACCAACTAAAACCCCCCCAAATGTGAGCTATTAACCATTTTTATGTCTTGTAATTACCTGCAAATTAATTTAAAATGATGTGTTTTATGAGAAAAATTCTGTCTTTGGTCCTTGTATTCTTTCCTCTGCACATTTAATGATAGTGTTCTTTCCATTACTATTTTTCTCTGAAAAGATACAGAGCTAGTGCAGATGAAGTTGGCTGCTGTCTCTGTATCAGCCTGTGCTGAAATGGAAAGTCAGTGCCCAGATTAGAAGGCATCTCCTGTGACAGTTCTGCTTGTTGATGTTTTCGAGGCATAATTTCCATGCGTCATTAGATTTGCACTGTGGCAGTTAATGAAACTGTTGTCTCAGCAAAAGAAGTTGAATTAGAAATCTTAATAGTGATCATCTTATAAAATGTCAGATACATGAAATTTTAATATATGATGTTTCATATTAAGCTTTATGTTGATTTCAGTGTCCAAACAGCTTAACTAGTTAATTTATTCCCCAATTAGGTAAATAATTAGGCAGTAGTGGTAGTCTGGAAGCATATTTGTTACCAGAGTTAACTGGTTGCAGTTTGAAATTGCAAATATCATGTTTCTTTGAAGCAAGTTTTATGCATTTTGGCTTTGTTTATTTGTAGTGGTGGTTTTTTTGAGAGGCATGGGGTTCATTCTTTGAATGTGTTAATGATTCTGCATGTACCTGGAAGACCAGGATCCTTTTGTGATTTCATATCAGCAGGATAATTAATTAGAGTAAAACCTGTTTAACAGGATATGCACAGGAGAAGAAAGTCTGTTGCGAGAATGGGATGCATCACATGGAAGAAAAGAAGGGCCTGGCAGGGGATGGCGTAGCTGCAGACAGAGATATTCTTTCACTCTTTTTGGGGTTTTAAACTTTAATATCTTTTTCAGTATCCTCTGTGGGATTTTGTTTCCCACTGGTTAAGCCTTTCACTTCTGAGAAGGGTAAACTCAGGCAAGGAGGTTGCAATCTGGCATAATCAATTAATTTAGCAACTTCCAGTCATGTTCCCATGTGCTGGACTGGTCTGTGCATCCTGCCAGTACGTGCAGAAGGAGCAGCAGACAGCAGGTCTGGCACCAAGGGTAAGGCAGCAACAGTGCCAAGAAACCTTTAGGGCAGAACTCATTGCAGATACCAGGGGTATTAATAGTCCTGGTCTAAGCTGCCTTTATGGCTCTTTAGAGGCAGTAGTAGTAAACACTGGATTCATCTTGCAGACTCCAGAGGCTTGTTGTTGGATGAAGGCTCTTCTGGCTCTTCTGGATTGAATTACTTGCCTCCTCTCTTCCTTTTGAATATAAGGCAAAAAAGAATTCCAAGGTGATATTTTTCACCTTCTAGCATACATGAACATTCATTGGAATTGCACTTTGAATGAATGTGTGCTGTGCCAAAGAAGTACAATTATTTTTGTGTGGACAACACCTCATTTCCTATAAACAATGTATTTGCTACATTTCCTCTGTATCAAAGTGTAATTCTGCAGCATCACATCTAGTTCTGCAGACAAAACTTTAAGATACATTGTTTGTAAGAAATCAACTGCTGTAGCAGGACTGAAAAGTGCACAGAATTAGATATGTTCAAGTAGGTGTTAGAGAAATAGTTCTCTAAACTTGTCTGGGTTTTAGCGCCTAAAAATGGAGGAATGTATGAAGCCCGTTAAAATTCCTGGCAGTAATTGCTTTTGCTCATATCTATTGTGCTTTAGTCAGGCTCTGCGAAATTAGAGTGATACATCAAAGAAATGGAAAAGATTAATTCTGCTTTCTGAGTCCTTTAAGGTATTCTGATTGTATATGCTGGTTGGCTATATCTGTGTAGCAATTGTTCCCAGTTCGTTCCAGAGCCCTCTCGTTTTCCACAGGGCAAATGATCCATGTATTTCTCAGAAACTTCCTATTTCTCAAGCCTGTGATGTAAGTTATATGAAACTCTTTACCAAAGAATCATTTCACCTCTGTGAAGCTACAAATACAAATAGAGTTTCAGAGTACAGTTAGAAAGGTAGGGATCGTTAAGGGACTTTTTTCAAGGGCATGTAGTGATAGGACAAGGGGGAATGGCTTTAAACTGACAGAGAGTAGGTTTAGGTTAAATATAAGGAAGAAATTCTTCACTATGAGGACAGTGAGGCACTGAAACAGGTCGTTCAGAGAAGTTGTGGATGCCTCAAGCCTGGAAGTGTTCAAGGCCAGGTTGGATGGGGCTCTGAACAGCCTGAGCTAGTGAGAGGTGTTCCTTTCCATGGCGGGGGGGTCAGAACTAAATGTTCTTTAAGGTCTCTTCCAACCTAAACCATTCTGTGATTCTGTATTTGTATTTTTTACTCTTTCACTCGATTATTTTATTAATTCTCTCTTACAGATTGTCAAGTACTAGGAAAAAAAATTGCAATCTTTAATTTGATTCTGAAATATCCTTAAAAAAAAAAGAAAAAGTTGCTTTTTGTTCTTCACCTTGCCCTCCACAACACCTTTTTCCCCACAGCAACCAAACTTTGAGGAAAAGTTGAAAAATCTTATTTTCTCTGAAATGTATTCATATATATGGTAATCTCACTTTTATTTGAGAAGTCTTTTTTCTCCTCAGCTCACCTCAAGACTTGCTTGGGCCCTGATCAAATCTGGACTCATGCTGTTTCATACCAGGGAGACATGAAAGGGAATGCATGAAAGTGTTAAAGTTTTCACCGGTTCCCTAAGTTTAAGTACACAAAAAAGTTCTCTCGGGTGGTCATTTTAGTTTCATTAGTCAAATATTGGAACTGGCAGCAATCAATCAGTATATTCCTTGCTCTGCTGGCAAGGCCTGTTTTGCAGAAGGATTAAGAGCACCTGGCTGTGCTGTGGGCTGGGAAGGGGGGTGAGGACAGCAGGAGAGGGAAATCCTAAAGCAGCTTAAGTATGAAGCAGTTGATCAGATTTGCAAATACAGCAAGTTTGGTTAGTTAAAGCTATATGTAAATGTAGGTACATATATGTATATTATGTATTTGGTGTATATCTGTCAGTTCATGAAAGCAAGGTAGGAGACAGACTAAAATTTCATGGTTATTACTGAAGAACAGGTCTGATTGCTAAGTTCACAGTAGATTTTGGTATCTAGCAACAGCCAGAGATTAGAGCAACTCAAATGTATTCTAAAATGGAAAGAGAAGCTGGTTACTACTGCTGTCTTCTTGTTCAGAAATGTGCTGTATGGAGCACTTCCTGTAAGTTATTCTTGTCCATGACATCTGTCCATAGTAATCTGGTACAGTTTCTGTGGATCCTGTTGCAACAGGATCAGACATGGAAGTAGCATATGGTCTTGTATCTCCAGCTGTAGAGTACCTGCCTTCAGATTGTATTTTCAGCAAAATAAGACCTGCTTTTAATATGATTGAATATACTCTCTTAAAACATTTGGATGCTATAAATTAATGCGTTTCAGCACTGTCAGTTGAAAATAAAAGATCAGAGCTTCAGAGGTAGGTTGTTGAATTTATACCACTAATTTCCTGTATATTCTCATGTTCCAGGTTATCAGTATTGTCATATTTTTCATTTTTATGCCTAACATAAGAAAGAAGGCAGAAAAGCAACTCATTTATTTTCTTTGTTTCTAAATGTATCATAGTGGTATAGCTAATGAATATAAATTTTTTTGTTTTCACTAACGTACCTCTTTTGTGTTTCTCCTTGTCTGACAGGTGTATTTTGCCTTTTTTTCCTAGATTTTATTATGACTATAACTACTGTGGAAGGGTCTGCAAATTCTCTGTTTTATGGCTTGAAGATGGGGAGGCTCAGGGGTGGAGGCTCTTCTTATCTCAAACTCCTCACACGTAGAGATTGAAACTGCAGTAAAAATTATTGTCATTAGTAAGGAGTTGTGCTTTAAGATTTGGAAAAGGGATTAGCTAGGCTTCAATTGGAGGAATCATTTTTAACTGATTATCCATTATTCTGTAAAATGCCAGTGTAGAGTCTATTGCTTTCCTCTCTCTCCAAGTACACACCCTTTATAATTTATCTCTTGTGATAACAACCTTAATGAACGTAGAACCATGACAGCATATAAATTATAAAATACAAAGATGATTTTAAAGCTTGTCATATTCCTTGTGAAGGATTTCCATCACAAAGATAGAGATATGCATGTGTTCAAAGCTCTAGATTTAATGCAGAGAGTTGTCTCTTTTGGGGGTTCTTCAGAGGAGGTCCCATATGAAAGGCAGGGGATGTGTGAGTGTAGCCAAATGGCTACCCAGGGTTTGTGAAACTAGGCAAGACCACTCTTGAGGCTGATCATGGGAAACATAAGTGTTACCAGTTAGCGAACAAGGCCTTGGCTCATGTGGTTTGCTTGTTTCTGGCTTGGCACTTAATATTAAATAATTGGGCACAGTTTTAACTACGGGCAGTTAAAAGCGGTGACCAGTGCATTGGTAGAGGATTCACGTAAGGTTTATGTTAGTCAAAGAATTGAATGGAAGACCTCAAGGTGTCCCTGCAAGAGTTCAGTCTCCCCTGTCCCATATCCAATTGCAAATGCGGGTTTTTTACTACTTGAGATGGGTTCTTGGTCCTGTGATCACACTGGCTTCACTCTGTCAACACCCTGTGTGCTATAGCACTTGTTCCTTCTGGCTTTTGCACTATATAGATGGCAAAAAACTTGATTGGGCCCAAGAATATTTTCTCTTAGCCAGTGCTTCTACAAGTAGTTAGGTATTGACCACTCCCTTTATTTCTTTATATTGGCAAGATGTTAACTACTTCAGTGTAGGGGCTCAAATGCTCAGATGAAATGTAAGCTGTGAAGTGCTGGCTCCACTCAGCTCAAAGAGGGGCAGTGGCATCCCAATAAGGGTAGAGGTTGAATATAGCTCTGAGGCAGCCAAATACCCTATCTGGCTGCCAGAAGAGCACCTTGACTTTTTGGTGGTCTTTTTCTCCTTTTTTCTCCTTTTTTTCTCCTTTTTTTCTCCTTTTTTTCTCCTTTT
>NW_020897732.1:2690209-2701490 GCF_003984885.1 Neopelma chrysocephalum | reverse complement strand
TTTCTCCTTTTTTTCTCCTTTTTTCTCCTTTTTTTCTCCTTTTTTTCCTCCTTTCTTTCTCCTTTCTTTCTCCTTTCTTTCTCCTTTTTTTCTCCTTTTTTGCTTTGACCAATCACCCCTACAGAATATTTTGCACGTGCAATGTGGTCAAAATGCATACACGATTTCTAATAGCCTTTGATTTCCAATAAGACTGTTGTGGTTTTGGGGTATCACTATATCTGTATGTGATCACAATTAAGTGATTATTGTGTAGATTTGTTTCAGTGTTTTACCTGTGTTGCATTTATTATTATTAGATTAGAAAAAATACTATGTATGATGAACTCCAAAATGAGAAATCTGTATTTTGGTGATTATGATGTGAGTACCTACAAAAAAAAATATCCTAACTCCTATTGTGTAGTACTAGAGTCTAGATCTACATCAAGTTGAGGTATGCATTAGCTCAGCTGGGTCACTTCCAGGATGGACCCTGCTGAACTGCTTACAGCCGATGAGGCTCTGGTGGTGGTTAGGAACCCAGTTCCCACAGACACATCTTGATCTGGGAGACTTGCTGGGAGGGTAAAACAAGCTCTTATAATGGCCATGTAAGTTCTCTGTTTCTGTATTTATGCTTTCTCCTTCTAAGGTTAAAATTTTTACCATGTGTTTCTGTGAAGAGAATCAGAATCTAAACATGATTTCCATATTTAAAGCCATTTGATTTTGAAGTCCTAACTTGATCTTTTTCTGATTTTTATGTTGACTCATAATTCCTACACCCTTAGAAGAGTTGTCATGTCTCCTGAAGTCAGAAGAATAAATGTGTTTTTCTGTATAAATCTTAGATGTGAATATGTTAATATACACATTCGTTAAATATTCTCTAAATGTCTGTGTATAACCACAGAAACAAAGAAGCCTTAAAGATAAAGACTTATCTTTATGCTGAATGCATCGACATGTACAGAGACAGAATCAAATGTGAAATTTAGAAGTCTGTGCACTTTTATAGAAAATGGACATTTGTGGACACAACCATAATTGTATACTTTGGAAAGAGATGACTCTTCTTATTTGTCTTGGAGTCATGAACAGATTTGAAGTTGTTTTTCAGTGCTGAGGGTTTCAGTTTATATGAGGTAGGAGGATGGAATAAACAGCTTTATTGCTTGGGGACAGCTGTAGTGGTGATGGTTTTATAAACAATGTTTCATGCTGGCATCTATCTTGTTCTCCTTTCAAAAATAATATGTCATTTCATATGGTGTATTAAATAGGTGAGACAGTTTGAGGGCTACAGTCTACTTTCAGTTATATGCTGCTGTGTAGATATGAATTCAGTGGCAGAATGTAACTCCATATGTGTCCACATTAAAAAAAAAAAAGCCAACCCAAAACAAGAAAAGGCAGTTTTATAAAAATACTCATGGATTTTAATTATTATAGAAAAAGACATGCATCATGTTCAGGTGTGCATATCCTCACACTCAAACACTCTCACCCTCATGGATGTATAAGTATAAGCAGGCAGATGATGGACTGGTCTGAAATTTAAAGAATCAACAGCCCACACTGGAAGCCACCTGGTCATCTGGTCCAACCTTTTGTGGGAAAGAGAGCCTTAGTGAGACTACCTAGCACCCTTTCTAATCCTGTCCTGAACACCTCCAGTGATGGATACTCTACCATGTCCCAGGGGAGGTTCTTCTAGTGATTGATTGTTCTCATAATTAAAAAATAAACAAATAAAAAATTTGTTCATATATTAAGATTAAACCTTTCCTGTTGCAGCTTGTACCTGTAGCCCCTTGTCTTCTCCACGTGTCTCTCTGTAAAGAGAGAACCTCCATCCTCTTTGTAGCCACCTTTTAAATGGCATAATGTGATGAAGTCCCCCTGAGCCTTCTCCAAGGAGTAAAGAACTAACTCCTTCAGTCTTTCATCAAAATGCTGGCTTTCCCAGCCTTTAATCATCTTCATGGCTCTCCTTTGGACCCCCTTCAGTCTGTCCTTGTCTTTCGTGAACTGTGGTGGCCAGAACTCGACACAGTACTCTGGGTGCAGCCTGACAAGCGCTGAATGGAGTGAGATGATCACAACACTGTCTCTGGTACTGTCTGCTAGAAGACTCACTCTATTTTGCAGAAACTTTCTTAAAAATGTTGGCACATGCGAAAGGCATTTTCTAACTTGCTAGTAGCCATACACTGCTATTTTCCTGCCCTTTTGGACCAAACTATTTAAATAATCCTGTTGTTATGGTAATTTATGGTAATGAATCAACAATACCAACAATATAAGTAATACTCAAATGGCAGGGAGATGCGGTAGGAAACTTTACATTAATTATTGCTGTTAGTTTTTTTACTGTTTTCTAAATATTGTGCAAAACAATATTATCTCTGGTTTTTTAGACCGCTGTTCATCCATGGCAGCAGGTCAGATAAGGACATCTGAAAATCCACTAATGGGTCTGGAAAAGCATTTCATCAAAGGATGTATCCAATCTTCCTTTCCTTCTTTTAGGAACTTGTTTTCTTTCTTCATGCTATGAAAAACATTTATCTTCTCATGTATTTACTTTTTAGTCCAGATGTACATAATGTATCACCACTACTGCTTTATAATAAAAATGCTCTGTTTTCATAATGTGCTTGTTGCTGCTACTGTACCATGTCAAAGGCTCCGGTGGGAACGTGGTAGGAGTTAATCCTGCACAGCCCGGCTCGTGGTGGTGATGGTCAGTGGTGCTGCAGCTTCCCCTCTGCACAGGTCCTGGGGGCTGTGCACAGCCCTGCCTGCCTGGAAGAGAGGGGAAAAGGTGGCCCTGAGATGGCAGAGCGAGCGGCACTGAGCAGGAGCTGCAATTATGGCATGCCAAAGCAATGCAGAAGTGAAATACATTAGTAAAATTAAAATTTGTCCTCATTCCCTCGGTGGGTAATACAGTTAATGAAAATAGATCTAACCAAATTAAGATAATTTATTTCATTAGTTTACGGCACTGTAAAACTTTTCAGGGCAGTACAGCCCTTCGGTACAAACCTGAAATAGATGCAGCTCCACTATTCACTTCAAAGAGCACAAAGGTTAAAACTTTTAAATGTATTAAAGCAATTCTGTTAATTGTGTCTATAGAGGATTCTCCCTTGCCCTTGGTAAAGTATTCTTGATTTAAAATTCACATTATGCTCGTTCTGCATTCTAGCCTTTTAACCAAAGTGTAAATATGTGATTACTTGTATCTTTGAGGCTTAAAAAGAAATTATGCTTTTTTGCTTCAGAAGGTGGTACTGGCAGTACACGGTATTGATATTTTACCTTTTTTCCCTATTGTTTCATGTTCCTGTCTTCTCTGTTCTACCTTTATACCCCATGTACCTGCCTTGTGGTTTCTAATAAAGGTTGCTACAGAGCAGGAGCCAATTCTTTGGAAGGAATGAGGTGCTGTCTCTACACTCCACCCCTTACATCCCTTCCCTGTTTTGTTTTTTGCAGTCTTGATGCTCTTTATGTTCTATCAGGAAGACACCATTCAAAATTAGAAAGTTATCCCAAATGCTGTGGGTTTTTTTCACAGAATCACAGAATGGCTGGGGTTGGAAGAGATGTCTGGAGATCGCCTAGTCCGACCCCCTGCTAAAGCAGATTCACCTACAGCAGGTTGCACATGATCCTATCCAGGCAGGTTTTGAATATCTCCAGAGAAGGAGACTCCACAGCCTCTCTGGGCAGCCTGCTCCAGTGCTCTGTCACCCTCAAACTAAAATATTGTTTTCTTATTCCTTTCAAATTTGAAGAAAACAAAAAATTGATAAATTGCTTGGTTTTGTTGCCAAACCAAGTCTTTATAAGTCTGCATTTGTAGTTGCAATTCACATTAATTTAATTTTCAGTTAACTTAATTCACATTGTAGAATTTTCTTGTCTTGAAATAGAAAATTAACTGCCTCTTTTTTTTAATACTCTGATTTTCTTCTTGATACAATTTTTCTTCTAAATGGCTTATGTTACTTATTTTAAAGAAATATTTATATTATTAATTTGTAGGGGAAGTTTTAGTCCTTTCTGCACTAAAATAGAACAACTTATCTGGACAGGAACTTGGATGTGAGAACTCTTCACTTCTCACTGTAATATTTAGGGGAGATTCAGGTAAATCACTGCTGAGTCCTGCAAGTCAGTTAATTCCAAGCAGAACAGAAATAAAGTGGTTATTTTGGGCAAGGGAAAAAGATTTTATCTCACTGAGACACCTATCTTTATCTAATATATAGAATAATAACAGGATGATTTTTGTATTTTTTTCTTTCTATGAATTACAAATTGTGAGGAAAGTGCTTTCAGAAAAGGGCCAAGTTTGTCCTTTCAGTTGTGGAAGTGATGGGTAATTTATCTTCCATTGATGGAAGTAGAAAAGGTGCTTATTCTTTAAAATCCTGTGTGGACAGGTCATTTGAATGGCATGGTTGCACTTTGCTGTAAATTGGAATGATACTGTGTAACTTAGAGTTAATAACTGAGTTATGTGGAAGTAATTTGTCTGGGTTTTTGTTTTATTTTGGGTTTTAAATTTAATCTCGATTTTATTGCTTAAGTACGAGCATTTCATTATCGAATGTAGTACTCTTTGGCTGTATTAAGTGGTTACTGTAATTTATAGGATACTTTGAGAAATGTCATGATTCTCATGAAGCGACACAGCAAGATTTAGAGAGTGCGGCAACTGAGTGAATGCAATTACGTAATATGACCTAGTTGATGCGATACACCATAAGATTTTAATTTATTTCCTTAGTATAACTGGGCAAGAAAAGAAGATAATAGGCCAGCCTTGCCAATTCATGCACTGGATGATTTGAAAATAAGTCCATTCTAAATTGATCCTGACACTACTTGGAGTTGCATATGAAATGGTCAAATTAGTATCGAAGGCCAGGGAGGGGGCAAGCAGGGAGAATAGGAATTAAGTTGGTTAGGAAATCAGGATGTACAAAGAAGTTAGTTACTTCTATATACGTCACATACCAAACAGAAAAAACAATTATACCTGTGGGGTTTTTGTTAAATACTTTTATTTGATCTGATTTAATAAATAATTAACGTTTCCATAGGACCAACATTTAACTACCAGCTGCACTGATAAGACATTTTGCTGAATCCCTGTGCCAAAGAAAAAACAGTGATGTGTAACTGATGCAGTTACTCTGGTTAAGGGAGGTTCCATACTAAGGATACACAGAATTACAGTGAATACAGCACAACTAGTGTTTCCATGAAGAAACAATCGATTTGATAAACTAAAAAGTTTCTATAATAAACCACTGTAAAGATTTTACTTTTGAAATAAATACTACTTTTAATTTTGATCTCTTGAATATGGTATTTTAAGAATCAGAACTGTTGCCCAGATTCCATATTAAGGTATTACTCAGTTTTATGACAGCTGCATGTGATTACTTTAACTTCATTTGCATTGAAATTTTTTATGCTTCTTTTTTCAGCCTAGAAATGACTATTTATGAATTTGAGAAAAATCAGTTGGCTATTATTACTTTAGCACACTTGCCATTGAAAATATTGCTTGTTTTCACAGTTTAAAAATCAGTGTTGAGGGCAACATACATACAAAACTATTTCTAAAATGGGGCAGAAAAAAATTATCCTTTTGCCTGTATATTGCAGACATTTTTATAGACTGTAGAATAAACACATGAAGAGTGAGGTATCCAGTATGATCAAAACCTCTGGATCTCTTATTCTTCAGAATACTAGGCAGGAAGCCAGCGTTCAGTCGCTTTGATTCAAAGCTTAATTTCCTCTTCCTTTTGGATATTCTCATTTGTCTTCAAAAATCTTTACTTTCCTAATGTGCAGGAATTCATGATTGCTTATAATTTCAACTCATTTATCCAAAGCATAGACTAAATTAAATGTCCCAAAAGAAAACGACCATATCTGTGAGCATCTCTGTTTAAAATTATTGAAAGTTGCATTGAGTATTCCATCATGCCATTTTTATTTATCTTGATTTTCTAGGCAATAATTGTTACAACAAAGCACAGATTTCATAAGGCAAGCCCATCAGTATTTCTTCCTTGTAGTTACACTTCGCCACTATAAATAGCTTTCTCTTCATGAAAATTCTTTTAACTCATCCTCTTATCAAAACTAATGGATTTTGCTGGTGACTTGAAGGTCGATAAAATTGTTCTCTGTGCAAAAGAAGTATCTTATAATATTCAGTATGATAGTGTGTATTGTAGCATTTTGGGTAGGTGAAATTAATGTGGCTCAAGGACTGACAATTTTTCCCTGAACTGTCAAATGTCAGTCTTGTTGAAAAAATGAAGGTTGGGTAGGAGGCACTTCAGCTCCATAGCACTGTGTCAGGGTACAGCAGAAAATACTGGGTAGGAAATTTGTAGGGGGAAAAAAATTATTATATTAGAATCAGTGTGAACCCACATATCTACCTACCATTGCAATGCAGCTCACTAATGACTTCTTTAATGTTGTGGCTTCTTGAGTTTGGCATGCTTTGTGCATGTAAGAATGAGAGGAGGCGCAGTTGAGGAGTTGTGCCCTCCCATGGTGGCCCCTGGGGATTTGAGCACACTGATGTCAGGCACGCTTTGACTTGTCTTGCTCCAAAGCCAAACCTCAGGAACCCTGGGCGAAACCAGAGCAGTGCTTGCGTCTGCAGTGTGCAGCTGGGACTCTGTTTTGGGTGGTGGGAGTAACACCGAAACCGCCCCTCAGGCTGTTTGAGCAGGGCAAACAGCAGCTGCTGGAGCTCTGCTGGCTCTGCTACCTGGGTGTCCTGGTGAGAAATGGTACCTCTCTGGATCATCTCAGCTTGGAGACTCTACAAAGACAAAATTTATTTGATTCATGACAGTATCTTTGTTTGCCGGTTAACGTACAGCAAACTTTCACATTTGTTTTTATAGTTCAGCTTAGTTACTGCTCATCAATATACACATTAGAATTAAAAAAAGTACATGAATATACTTGTTTATATACTTGAAATACAGAACAATTCATAAACTGCCCACTTTTAGGAACAGTATTTTGAAGTGCTGTCATTGATGACACATATATATAGATATAGATATGAGTATCTATATGTTTAAATGTGTCTATATGTAACTCCTAAAACTTTCTGACAGATGTTTTTTGTGTAACTGTTTTTTTAAGTATATTCATGTTGTGGAGTTCTCAGTCATCTTCCTGATATTATGATTATCCTGGTAGCTCAGTAATTGTTCTAGAGGAGAAAGTACCCAGTGTATATTTCTGCACACTGGAAGTGTTAGTAAATAAACATAATTTTGTTTTCTTTGAATTTGACTTTGTTTTGTAGCCCTCCCAAAAAGCAGTTGTCTTTATGTTATGTCTACAGTTAGCCTGAAATTATGGTGATGGTGTAAGATGCTGGATTTGTTCAATCACACATAGCAGCATCAATTGAATTCATTTAACAATCTGGAAAATTGGTCTTATGTAATGTGTTTTAAAAGTACTACTAATAATTATTCATTTCAAGTTTGGATTCTAAGAAGATCTTTCAGAAAAGCCTGAACTTCAAGCATATAGGTACTACATAGCAGTTTCTCGATTTTCAAATCTTGGATTATTTTTTTTCCCCTGTTTTAATACCAGTAGTCTAAATTGGGATAGTTTTAGGTAATTTTGGTGATTAAAATCAAGGAGATCCCTAAATAGAGGATCAGCAACCTTTACCAACACAAAATCTGGGAAGCACAGCCTTGCTTGCATCTGGAGCGAGAAACTTGAATATTGTTTCAAGAAGGAATGTTTCAGAAATGCTCAAATAACCAGTTACTGCTCAGTCCTACAGTATTATAAGTCTTTAAATGTATTCTTCAAGTCTCCTCTCTTATCTCATTTACACAGTTAATTTTTTCTTTTTTTTTTTTTTTCTGAAGACATTAATTTCACAGTGTTGGATAGTTTAATTTTCTTCCCTTCTATTTTAGTAGACTGGCAGAGCAGATATCACCATCTCTGACACATCATTTTTTCTCTGTACAGTACAGTGTACTTTGGGGCTCTAGCACAGCAGTAGACTGGCCCAGGATTCACAATCTGGGATTATTGTCTTTGTGTATCCTCAAGGAGTAATATTTTAAAGTCACTACATCTGTTGGTACTTAAGAGAATGATTTTTACGTTTAATTTTTGCCAGTTTTTACCATCTGTGTGTCTGTTTTTTGGCTTCTTGCTTTAATTTTTCACTTTAATTTCTCAGTTGCACTGGGATTGCTTTCTCTTTCTCACACATGCTCTTTTTGAGTCATCCATGAACTTGTATTAAAAAAAAAGAAATTATTTACAGCAGTTGCATAGTAAAATTCTTGGCCTTCACATTTTGGATTTTTTTAATGATCTCTTTATATCAAGTCTCCTAGTAAATGCACGTCATTTTTGGAAGTGAAGTAACTTATTAGACTTTGTTTAAGTTTTAAAAAATTATATTGGATTAAATTGAACCATTTTGGCGGGAAAAGCTAGCTTGATCACATTAAACACATTCTAGTCTTTCATACTAATTTAGTTTTTAATGCCCAAGAGGAAATAATTTTCTTGAGAAATCTGTGTTATAATCATAAACAGACATAATTCAGTAATTTTCTCATGAAACATTGGCTGAAGTTTTGGCACTAACGACTTGAAGCTCACACAAGCAGGAAGGTTTTTGTTTAAATTCCAAGAAAAATACTAATGAAATATATTAAAATAGAAACAAAATATACATGCAGTGTGTTGCAGGCTGTTTTCAATAAAAATGATGTATCTTCATCAGTTGAATAAATGTCTCATGAATTCAGGCATGTTCTAGTATTTCAAGAATGTTCTAATAGTACTTGAAGTAATTTTCTCTGCTATCCTTGAAAAGTTTTTTACAAAAAGTTACATTGTGCAAATAAGCTTTTAACGTATGAGGATTACTGTACACATCTATCAAATGTTTTGCTTCTGTATGTGTTTGTGAGTATTGAAAACTCCACTGCTGCTCTGATCTTTTTCTTGACTTACATATTTTGCTTCTAACTTAAAATATAATACATTCCTTAGGGTCGGATTTAGTGGCTTTTTAAAAGCATGCTGGTTTTTTTTAGCCCCTTTCAAATATTTTGTAACTGAGGTTTTTAGAGTTGATAGTTACTTTCTGGTGTACTCGTTAGCTCATTGTTGATTTTCAAATCAGAACGTGGACTTGCTTCTTTTATTGATCTTTTTTCCCCCCTTGGTTTCTAAAGAATAGTTTTGCGTAGTGCTGCACAAAACACTGAGTAAGAATTACATTAAAATACAAGCACTAGCAGATGAAAACATGTTCCTTTTGGAATATATGTCTTCTGTAACCTGTAGTGCCCTCCTTTGTGTGGGCTGCTTTGCATTGTTAACAATATGGTAGATTATCAAAAGCCCAAAAAAAGAAATACTTTGTTCACTTGAGAAATATTTTTTGACAGGAAGCATTGCTGTGAACTTCCAAGGAGTAGAACTAATTATATTCTCTCCTGTCTGCATATGCCTCTAGTTTTTCCTAAAAATACTTTTTACTGTGTTATAAAACTGGGAGAGCATAGTGGTTTTTCACCTAAGTGTTTGGGCTTTCATTCCCACTCAATTCTCGCTGTGTTTTATTGGAAACTTTTTTGTTTTGGAGTAAGAGGAGTGTTAGTGTCTCATTTTAAATTATCAGTTGTCATTATAAAAACTTAGTGGGATTTACCAGTTTTACTAGTAGAGGTTCAAACCATATTTGAGTGGTACCAGGAATGATTTGAATTCCATTTTTCAAAAATTCCAAAATTTCTGAGTTCCAAAATTTTCCCCAGCATTAAGGATTTTATTACTACCAACTTTAACTTCCCAATTTCCCGACAAATACTCTTTTATGGTATGTAAAGAGGAGAACTGAGTGAGCAAACCAGTACGCATTTTCCAGTGTACTGGGAGATGTGCATGTTGTTACTACTCTGTAATAACATGGAATTGATTTAGAGTTGATAATATGTAATGAAGAGACTGCTGATCATTTGTTATCCCATGGCTTGACTCTTAAAAATTTCTGTTTCCAGTTGGAAGTATAAATTAAGAATTAGAAGTAGGATGCTTTCAGTACTACGGTTTGTTGTCCGTAGAGCTACTTAGTGTCAGTGGAAATGGTCATGCTTACTGTCTTTTTTTCTTGTCTCCCACATGGAAAGCAAGTTGTCTCATATTCTCCTGAAATGGAGCTGTAATACCATGACAGCAGAACCATGTGTGCATTGGTCTTTCCATAGTGTCGGTTTACTTTGAACTGAAAGAATTCAAGCAGTATTAAGTATTGCAAATGGAATGATGAGAGCAATCCATCCATTTCCAGCATCATCCTCTCCAAACTGGAGCCTTGTGCCTACCTTGAATCTGAACTAACTCTCTAAAGCTAAGGATAACCTATATTCGAATGCTAGACGCTCAGTTGTGCTTTACTATAGATTTTAAAAGACTGGTGGGAGTCTAGATGTAAACTTTTGTCTTAGGTAGTTTCCCAGCTGACTGGTATGTTGAATTAAATGAGAATAGGAAGGGCTGGTTCAATTCATTTCCATTCCTTGCATCTCAGTCATTTTCTGCAACGACGCATAAGGATTGATTGCCATAGCAACAGTGTTTTAGCTTGTACTACTGTGAATGTGGTTAATGATAATAGAATTATCTAGTCATTTTAAATCCTGTTATATTATTAGGTCATCTGAACCATCCTCTTGCTATGTATTGAGTTATTCCCTGTAGCCTATCTTGTAGTTCTTTGTCCATGCTGCTTTTACATGTGTTGAGCAGTGGGGATTCTGCTTCTTCCCTTGGGAGACTTTCACAATCTGATATATCACCCCATTAAGGATTTTTTTCTGATATTTAGCCTCATTTCACCTCCTTTCTTCCAGCTACATTGATTTGTACCTCATGGAAGTTCTGTTCTGATCTCCGTCCCTATCCAGCATTTGCAATTAATCCTTCTTATTTACCTGCATCAGAATATAACAGCTCAGTATTTGTGCATATCAGGATTTTCTCATAAGGAAAAGCAGGTTTATAAATAAATCATCTCTTCTTCTTCTTGATTGCTTCATTTTGATAGAAAAGTCCCTAGTACTCGGCTACTATTTAGATCACCTGAGCTGCATAGACAAAAAGCTTCCAACTTGCCAGTGGCTAGCTACCTTCACTCAGCACATACACCGCTGGATTGCTGATTCCCGTGTGTGCATCT